>NC_079446.1:41747729-41902729 GCF_903798145.1 Danio aesculapii
ATAATATAACACAGAGTCTTGTAAAGCACGCATGACAGCGTTTCTATCTGTCAGAAGCTGTGATTATGAGGTGTGGAGAAACACCTGTTCAACACCACCATCATCATCACACTACAGCATAAATCACAGCTTCTGCTGTTTTCTTCGTCTGTGCTTTCACCACTCTTAATGTCACACCAGGTGGAGATCCAGATGTTTAGGTGCCTCTGGATCTCATTGTACTAAATATGAAAGTGCTGAGGCAGACTTGAGTCAGCAGTTTCTAAATACGCCACGCTTGTTGCTCATTATAAACAATTCTGCCCTTCGTTTACATTAGAGACTGGAATAAAGTATAGCTTGATAAAGAAATAAGCTTGTTTGGCCTAACAGACAGATGAATTAATATTCTAAACAGGGGCTTATCAAATTCTGTGGTAAAATCTACATTAGGCTGGTGTCTGTACAGCAGATGTCTATTCAATGTCCCACAGATACACAATTAACAGAGCAAAGACTCTCTCAAAGCACTGTCATTCTGTCATACAGGGATTGATAATTTCTCTGTTGTTAAACGCCGCCATCTGGTGGCCATGTCTGGCATTTAAGTCAATATTAATGATGAAGTGTGTTGTAAAATGGTATAAATCTAATTAATAGCATAATGCACAAAATGTACATGTGCATGAATAATATTAACAGTCATATATTTTGGTTTAAATTTAAACTTCACTTTCATTGACTTACATTTAAAGGGCATAAAGATCATAATAAAGATCATATCATAAAGATATGAGTCATATATAATTTGTTTGTTTTTAAATTATAATTAACTAATATTACCATGAATTTTAATATTAATCTCTTCAGTTAATTTCAGTAGAAAACATTGGTTCATTTCCTTTTTAGGAAATTTCATCAACTTTTTAGGGAATAAAACCAGTGGGGCATTAGTTTGTAGGGTGTATTTTATTTTATTTTATTTTATTTTATTTTATTTTATTTTATTTTATTTTATTTTATTTTATTTTATTTTTATTTTATTTATTTTTTTATTATTTTTAATTAATTATTTATTTATTTATTTAATTAATTATTCATTTTACTTTATTTTATTTATATTATTTTATTTATTTTACTCTATTTTATTTTATTTTACGTTATTTTATTTTTTTTATCAATTTTTTAATTCAATTTTTCATTTTATTTTACTTTATATTATTTTTATTTTAGTTTATTTTAGTTTATGATTTTTATTTTATTTTTTAATTTTATTTTATTTTATTTTACTTTTCTTTACTTTACTTTACTTTACTTTATTTATTTAGTTTTATTTTGCTTGATTTTATTTTACTTTATTTATTTATTTTATTTTATTTTGTTTTATTTTGCTTGATTTTATTTTATTTTTATTTTACTTTATTTTATTTTATAAATTTTATTTTATTGATTTTTATTTAATTTAATATATTTTAATTTATTTATTTCATTGTTTGTGGCAGAAGCGCAGGCAGACCTTCAGAATGATGTGTCAGAGCTCAGATTAACTCTAGCAATTAATTATTTTTATTTTAATAAATAATCAATATTAGTTAAACATTATAATGTAACATTCTAACATAGAAATTAGATAAACATTTTTGTTAGATGTATTTTATTAATTTTATTTTATTTTATTTTAGTTTTTATATTATATTTTATTTTATTTTAATTAATAAAGTAATAAATATTAGTTAAACGTAATGTAACATTCTAACATAAATATTAGACAAATATTAGTTTATCAGGTGTCATGTTATTTATTTTAATAAATAAAGTAATAAATTAAATAAACATTTATTTGTACCTTTTCTTTTTCTTTTTTTTTCTTTCTATATTATGAAATCTATCATATAATCTATAAAATAGAAGTGAATTGCATTTCCTGTAACATATAATTAGCACAAACATTTTCCACTCAAGCTGTAGCCACACAAAAGTCAATTGCTTCAGGACGCTTGTGGCAGCAGCACAGGCAGACCTGCAGAATGATGATGTGTCAGAGCTCAAATCAACTCTAGCAATACTCTTTTCTCTTACTAGACATCAGATGCCCTGGAACCTCTGAAGCTGCAGATACACACACACAGACACATTTGGGCTTTGATGTTTTATGGGGACTTCCATAGATGTAATGTTTAAGTATATTGCCAAAATCTTATTGTAAATGATTTCTCTATATGCATACAGTAGTGTTAAAACAAATTGAGATTTTATTTTATTTAGTGCTAGTTGTTTGTTTCTAGTCTGTTTTGCACTTTTGTTTTGATTTTGTTTTGTTTTGTTTATTAGTTTATTTTATAGACAAAAACATGGACTCTCTTTCTTTGTCACACAGACTCAGAAACAAACACATGCACACAGACTCAGAAACAAACACGCGCGCACACACACACACACACACACACACGCACACACACACACACACACACACACGAGTGCAGTAGTATGAAGGTCAGCCTCAGGTCTTGGCTTGATTTGAGTCTCCTGCAGGAGTGAGTTCAGATCCTTCTCAACTTCTGCTGCGACACGCTGAGCTCATCACACACTTCTAGAAGAGTTCATTCACACACAGTAGGAGCCACAATACATACATACACACACACACACACCACTTTATCCTTCATTTTCTTTACCAAATTATTGAATGAAAATGGGACAATGGCTCCTCTTACTGTATGAGTAGGCTGTATAGATATGAAGGGTTGTGACTGTTATCTAGCACTCGTTGTAAAACCACATGGTGGCAGTACACTCTACAGAATAACTCTCAGCGACACTGAGAGTGTATCATTGGCTTGGAATCATAGAAGAAGTGCTTTAAGTGCTCTACAACAGCTCTCTTTATAGGTGTTATTCAGAGACACCTCTGTCAAATGCTGCAGTGGAGATGCCTTTTAGATCTTCCTTCACTCTCCTGTGTTTTGCTTTCATTGGGAATTTACTACAATAGTAAAAACTGCTCTGAATCACTTTCAGGCTTTACTGAAGTTTAAAAAGGGTTGTGTGTGGAGCACTGGAATATTTCCTGATAGGGGCTCTGGGGACAAAAAGGTTGAGAGCTACGTCATCTTCAGGAAATGAACCGATAACTTATCTTGCATATGTTTTACTCAGCGGATGCCCTTCCAACTGCAACCCAGCACTGGAAAACAGTACTCATTCACGCACATACATTATCATCAATTTAGATTAGTGCATGTCTTTGAAGCACCCGGAGGAAACCCACGCGAACACGGGGAGGACGCACAGAAATGCCATCTGGCCCAGCCGGGACTCAAACTAGTGCCCTTCTTGCTGTGAAGGTCTTCTTGTTTTTTTTCTTTCCCATATTAAACAAAAATATTAAGCAAGAGTCATTGTTAAAATGCTGTAAATGTCCATATGATGGCAACAATTAGTTTTCAGCATCACTATTCACATTCTAATATGTTTATTTGTGTCATTTCTAATTATTTTAAATATAAAAAAGTAAATGAAAAAAAGTTTTTCATTTTGATACAAATGTTTTATTATTAATATATTAAAATCTTAAAAAATGCCTTTACTGTCACCTCTGCTGAAAATATATTATTTTATCTAAATAAATATTAAAAGTCTATATTATTATTTTAAATATGAAAGTAATGGATTTTTTTAAAATTTCAAATATATATAGTTTTTATTAAACTTTTTAATTGCATAAAATTACAAAAAAAAGTTCCATGTTTTATTATTATTATTATTATTATTATTATTATTATTATTATTATTATTATTATTATTATTATTATTATTGGTATTATTATTATTATTATTATTATTATTATTATTATTATTGGTATTATTATTATTATTATTATTATTATTATTATTATTATTATTATTATTATTATTATTATTGTTGTTGTTGTTGTTGTTATTGTTATTATTATTATTGTTATTGGTATTGTTGTTATTATTATTATTATTATTATTGTTGTTGTTGTTGTTGTTGTTATTATTATTTTTATTATTATTATTGTTATTATTATTATTATTATTATTATTATTATTATTATTATTGTTGTTGTTGTTGTTGTTGTTATTGTTATTATTATTATTGTTATTGGTATTATTGTTATTATTATTATTATTATTATTGTTGTTGTTGTTGTTGTTTTTATTATTATTATTATTATTATTATTATTATTATTATTATTGTTATTATTATTATTATTATTATTATTATTATTATTGGTATTATTATTGTTATTATTATTATTATTATTATTATTATTATTATTGGTATTATTATTATTATTATTATTATTATTATTATTATTATTATTATTATTATTATTGTTGTTGTTGTTGTTATTGTTATTATTATTATTGTTATTATTATTATAAATGTTTTAAAAATGCCTTTACTGTCACTTTACAGTTTTTAATAAATATATATATTTTTTGTATTTGCATAAAATTACAAAAGAGTGAGATGTTTTCAAACATGCATATGAAGTGTTTATTTGCAAAAACAAAACATTTCAGATATCATGATTTATTTGTTTAGTGTGCATTGAAGAGTACAATAAAAAACATGATTTATGAAATGAACTAATGCAGGAGCTTTTTGATTTAGTGGCTAATTGGTATCAATTCAATTTAGTACGATTTGCTCATCACCCAATGACAGTTGGGTTTAGGGGTGGGGTTGGATGCCACGCCTACTTTTTTAAATCATACTTTTTTGTACGACTGAACTCGAATTAACCACTAAACTGTAACTGTAAAATGTAAAATAGTTGCATTCTCTCGTGAGATCAGGCTGGATAAAGTGAGGCCAAATTAAATTAAATTCACTTTTATTTCTATAGTGCTTTTTACAATATATATTGTGTCAAAGTCGCTGAATATAGATGAAGAAAGACATAATTTATCAGTTTTTATCAGCAAACAAAGTCTTTGTATAATGCGTTCTAGACAAAACTAAAATATTTGTTTAACTTCAGAGGAGCTAAAATGTTCTGAGAAAACAACCTTATAATATACAGTTCAATATACAGCCCTCCTGTTATTATTTTATTTTTAAATGATGTTTAACAGAGCATGGAATTTTTCACCGTATTTCCGATAATATTTTTTCTTCTGGAAAAGTCTTACTAGTTTTATTTCGGCTTGAATAAAAGCAATTTTTTATTTTTTTAAAACCATTTTAAGGTCAAATATTATCAGCCCACATAAGCAATATTTGTTTTCCAGTTGTCTACAGAACAAACCATCGTTATACAATAACTTGCCTAATTAACCTAGTTAAGTCTTTAAATGTTACTTTAAGCTGAAGTTATAAGTAATTAGTTATTAAAACTATTATGTTGTGAAATGTTGAAAAAATCTTCTTTGCATTAAAGAAAAAATGGGTAGAAAAATATACAGGGATCTAATAATTCTGACTTCAACTGCATATCCAATATCGTACTTCAAATCTAATCACAATCCAATGAAAAGAGGCAAAATAAACATTTAAAGTGCCTGTTTCATGCCCTAAATCTCAAAATTGACATCTGTATGAAAAAGCAGATTTTGTTCCTTTATTGACTCAAACTGAAGACATTCTGATGAGCAGAACAGTTCCCATGCAGTGTTTATCTGTTGACTGTGCACTGAAAAAAACAGCCTCGTTGCATCAACTTAAATAAATTACTTCAACTTCTTGCACCTGAAAGAATGAAGTTTTTCCAACTTATTTAATACTGAAAACTAATTCATTCATGTAGTTGTAACACGCTGAAGTAATTGGTTTAAGTTTT
The DNA here is from genome assembly GCF_903798145.1 of Danio aesculapii. Taxonomy (NCBI): domain Eukaryota; kingdom Metazoa; phylum Chordata; class Actinopteri; order Cypriniformes; family Danionidae; genus Danio; species Danio aesculapii. The sequence continues at coordinate 41,753,520 of NC_079446.1, forward strand.
TTTTTTTTTTTCTTACAGTGTAGTGTGTGTAACGTGCTACAGTGGAGTGTGTGTGCTGTTTGTGTGGTTTATCTAGATAACCCGGTGTTGACCAGTCGAGTGGCCGTCTCAGTTCATGTGCTGGACATTAATGAGTTTCCTCCAGAGCTGGCCATGCCGTATGAGACCTTCGTGTGCGAGAGCGCTAAAGTCGGCCAGGTGAGTGAATATAAATGCTTGTGTGTGCACGTGTGTATGTTTGCATGTCCAAAACCAATTCTGCTCTAATGAGCCATTTAAAATGATGTATGACAGACTGCAGACTCTGACACTCTCATTAAATCCAGAAAGTGCAGTAAACGCCTGTTCTAGTGTGTGTGTGTGTGTGTGTGTGTGTGTGTGTGTGTGTGTGTGTGTGTGTGTGTGTTTGTGTTTGTGTCTGTGTGTGTTTGTGTCTGTGTGTGTGTGTGTGTGTGTGTGTGTGTGTGTGTGTGTGTGTGTGTGTGTGTGTGTGTGTGTGTGTGTGTGTGTGTGTGTGTGTGTGTGTGTGTGTGTGTGTGTGTGTGTGTGCAGTGTGTAAGTGCATTGTGTAAGTGCATTTCCTAACCTAATGTATCTTACCCACTTAAATTCAAGCCAACAGGTAAACCTTTCTAAAAACAAGCTCTTTGTTATTTTATACAGTATTATTGAATGCTTTCTCTCACATTTGTTTATAAATTGTTCATTTGCATTGTATCCGAAAACAAAAGTAAGACTTGCTGTTTGTTTCTAAGGTGTTGTTGTGTGGTTTTGTTTTGTTTATTTTGTTTAGTTTTATTTTCTAGGTGGTTGCTAGGTTTTTTATTTATTTTATTTGATTTTCCTGCTTCCCTTGTTCTATTAAAATAATTTAAACGTGTTTTCTGTAAAACAAATGTGAGGTTTATTTTATTTTATTTAAACTTGGTGCTAGTTCACTTGGTGCTAGTTGTTTGTTTTCAGGGTGTTTTTTTAATTGTATTTTATTTTCCTTGTTCCCTTGTTCTTGTTCCCTTTTGGGAAAACTTGGTGCTTGTTGTTTATTTTGAGGATGTTGTTAGTTTGTTTGTTTATGTTGTTTAGTTTTATTTTCTAGGTGGGTTGTTAGAATTTTATCTTATTTTATTTTATTTAATTTTCTTCATTGTCCTGGTTCTCTTAAGGGGCACTTGCTCTATAAAAATATTTTATTTTATTTTATTTTATTTTATTTTATTTTATTTTATTTTATTTTATTTTATTTTATTTTATTTTATTTTATTATTTTTTTTTTTTATTATTGTCCTGGTTCTCTTAAGGGGCACTTGCTCTATAAAAATATTTTATTTTATTTTATCTTATTTTAAATTATTTTATTTTGATTTTAATTGTTTGTTCATATTTTTATATTTAATTTTTTTTCAACTTGCCACTGGTTGTTTATTTTCAGATTTTTTTTCTAGGTTGTTGCTAGGGTTATTATTAATTTTTATTTATTGTATTTTATTTCCATAATACTCCCGGTTCTCTTGGAGGCACTTGTTCTATTAAAAATTATTTAATTGTTTGTTTTCTGCAAAACAAATGTGAGGCTTATTTTAGTTTAGTTTAGTTTTCAACTTGGTATTAAATATTTCTTTTGTGATGTTTTATTATTTGGATGTTGTTATTTTGTTTTGTTGAATTTGTTTATGTTTATTTTCTAGATGGACTGTTAAAGTTTTGTCTTATTGTATTTTATTTTCGTAATAGTCCTGGGTCTCTTGGAGGCACTTGTTCTATTAAAAATAATTTAATTCTATTCATTCTATTTATTCATTCGTTTTCTTTTTGGGCATAGTACCTTTATTAACCTGGGGTTGCCACAGAAGAATAAATCACCTTTATTTTATTTTATTATTATTTTAATAAAGTTGTTTGTTCCCAGGATTCTGATGCGCAGTTTTGTTTTGTTATTTTATTTTATTTTAATTTTTAAATTATTTTGTTTTGTTTTCTAGGTGTTAGCTGGAGTTTTTATAAATAGTTTATCGTAAATCAGTTTTGTCATAATCTTTCATAGTTTCCTCACTTTTCAATTAAAAAATAATTTAATTGTATGTTTTATGAATAGAAATGTGAGGTTTATTTTTTGATTAACTTTTATTTATTGATTTAAATATATATATATATGTGTGTGTGTGTGTGTGTGTGTGTGTGTGTGTGTGTGTGTGTGTGTGTGCGTGCGTGTGTGTTATTTCACTGTTCTGTTTCACTGGGAAAAAACTGTTATATTAAAAATCCACTTTCTCTTTGTTTGAATAAGTCTGGCATTTCTGGCTTTGATTGATATGCTGGGCAGAAAGAGCCTGGTGTGTAAGTGATGCATTAGCGATGTGCTAATCGTCGTACCCAGCATGCACCTGTGGCGCATATGACAGCCCTACAACAGGTGATGCCAGCAGGAGGCGGGCAATACGGACATCCATTTGCCACGCAGCATCCTTCTGCTTTTAATGTTGCAGAGTTTTAAAGTGCATAGTGTATCATGATCGCTGGATGCAAAAGCAAACTCCTCAGTTTTAGATGCAGAATAGAGCAGAAAAACCACAGGGACACTTGTTTAAACATTATTATTAAGCACAGACGGCCATAGCTGCATGCACTTTTGTCTAGCCTTTATAATGTGCTGAGATTAATTGTTTCATAAATGTAAAGCACAGCAAAGTGGCCTGCCTTTCTTCTAAATCCTAAAGTTTTGCTGTGTTGGGTTTCTAGTCAAGTCAAGTTGAGCTTTATTGTCATTCTGCTACATGTGTGAACATAAATTGTATTAAAATGCTGTGTATTGTGGGACCCCAGTGCTACATAAATAAGCATAATCATAAATATGAACACAAAATTGGATGTACAGTAAGAGCTATACATTATACACATATATATATATATATATATATATATATATATATATATATATATATTTATATACAGTTGAAGTCAGAATTATTAGCTCCCCTTATATTTCCCAAAGGATTTTTAACAGAGCAAGTAAATTTTCACAGTATGTCTGATTATATTTTTTCTTCTGGAGAAAGTCTTTTTTGTTTTATTTCGGCTAGAATAAAAGCAGTTTTGATTTTTTTGAAAAGCGTTTTAAGGTCAAAATTATCAGCCCCTTTAAGCTATATATTTTTTCAATAGTCTACAGAACAAACCATCATTATACAATAACTTCCCTAATTACTCTATCCTACCTAGTTAACCTAATTCACCTAGCTAAGCCTTTAAATGTCACTTTAAGATGTAAAGAAGTGTCTGGAAAAACATGACAAAGATAAAGTAAATCAGTTATTAGAAATGAGTTATTAAAACTATTATGTTTAAAAATGTGTTGAAAAAAATCTCTCCGCTAAACAGAAATTGGGGGAAAAAAATAAACAGGGGGGGCAATAATTCATGGGGCCTAATAATTTTGACTTCAACTGAATACATCATACAGTATCTTTGAACCGGTTAAATCTAATAGTATTCGATTTTAACAGTATTAGATTGATTCTAAGCAACCTGACAATACACATTTAAATAAAACTGACAAATTCAATGAAATCAAAAGGTTACAAACAGTTAATGATAAACTTCATCATGATTTATTTTTTGAGCGTATAAATAAAACCTGAGACAGACTATACAGGTAATTTTACATACGATAGAGCAAGATATTGTGCAAAAGGGGTTGAAAAAGCAAGTAGTGCAACAGGATTGTGTGGTAAATTCACAGGTAAACATTGTTTTTCTTAATGAGTCCTTGTAAGATGGAGTTTCAGTAAAATGTCTGGTGCATACCCTATATAGAGAAGAGTGTTTCTGCAGGTGGTTTGTCAAGCCCTCAACTGTGTGAGGCACACTCGGAAATCCACAATGTTTTTAATAGAGATATGGAGTGATCCAAAACATGTCTGCTGCAAATGTGCAAAATGTGTCTGTTAAAGTGTGAGAGAGATAAAAGAGTTTACTGAATATTATTTGTTTTATAAGCATTTCCACTATTTTTGATGAACTGTTTGCTGATAAAGTGCTGAAGATGTGCATTTCAATTTCTATCCATAATGTATTTTTTTTCAATACAAGCTCTGTATTATTTCCTACGAGTTTGTGTAAACTAAGAACCTTCATAAATCATTAAGAAATGCTTTAATGTTCACTGTTAAATATTTAAACAAGAGATTAAGCATTGAAACATTTTTAGCCCCATTCTGGGAGACCAGCAATGATTATATGTGCTATTAGAAACAATTTATGGTCACTTATTAAACCCTGATCGATAATATTTGGATTACATTTGTCTCACCTCAGTTGATTCAGATCATCAGTGCAAAGGACGAGGATCTTCCCCAAGCTGGACAAAGATTTTCCTTCAGATCCCCTCAAGAAGGAGTGAAGACCAAAAACTTCACCATTAGAGACTTCGGCAGTGAGTCAGACTGTACTATTATTATCTGTATATATACATGTTTCAAAAAAAAAATAATAATAATTGAAGATTAATTAAATAAAAAATAAATGAAGAAGATTTTATTTAAATGGTAGAACTAAGATAAAATAAATATATATTATTTATTAATATTTTATTGTCGTTTATATAATAACAACAACAATAATAAAAATAATACTACTACTACTAATAATAATAAATTTTGCTTTGTCTTCTGGTGTTATTATTATGTGATTAATTGTGGGACCCCCTTGAAAATAAGATGGTACATCTCCTTATGCCAATTAATAAATATCAAAATTGATTATTATTATTATTATTATTATTATTATTATTATTATTATTATTATTATTATTATTATTATTATTATTATTATTAATAATAATAATAATAATAATAATAATATTGCAGTTGTTATTTATTTATTTATTTATTTATTTATTTATTTATTTATTTATTTATTTTTATTTTTTATTGGTTATTATTATTATTATTATCATTATTATTATTATTATTATTATTATTATTATTATTATTATTATTATTATTATTATTATTATTAATAATAATAATACTAATAATAATAATAATAATAATAATAATAATATTGCAGTTGTTATTTATTTATTTATTTATTTATTTATTTATTTATTTATTATTATTATTATTATTATTATTATTATTCATTCATTTTCTTTTCGGCTTAGTGTCTTTATTAATCAGAGGTCACCACAGCAAAATGAACTGCAAACTTACCCAGCATGTTTTACACAGCGAAGGCCCTTCCACCCACAACCCATCACTAGGAAACACCCATACACTCTTGCATTCACACACATACACTACGGTCAGTTTTAGCTTATTCAAATCACCTATACCGCATGCCTTGTGGGAGAAACCGGAGCACACGGAGGAAACCCACACAAACACAGGAAGAACATGCAAACTCCACACAGAACACCAACTGACCCAGTTGAGACTCGAACCAGCAACATTCTTGCTGTGAGGTGACAGTGCTAAATACTGCGTCACTGTGATGCCCATAATAATAATAATAATAATAATAATAATAATAATAATAATAATAATAATAATAATAATAATAATTATTATTATTATTATTATTAGCATTATTAGCATTATTAGCATTATTAGCATTATTAGCATTACAGTATTACAGTAGATAACACACACTTATTCCTCAGCTTTTTGTGGCTGCATTGAAAGTTCAAACCACTGAACACCATGTAAAAATCCTGCCTTATGAAGTTATGCTTTGCTTAAAATACTTAAAGTCCTTTCGACTAAAAAAGAAAGAACTTAACATTTTGCATAAATTATCAGGAATCATTCTGCCTTGAACTAGCCATTTAAAGCCTTTCTTAGATTAGAAGGAAGCCTGTGGGCATGGACGTGTAATGTAATAGTTGATTGTTTTTCATGGCAGTGGATGTGCTGTTGATCTGGCCTTTGCGGTGCCTGTCCTCACTTCAGGCATGAATGCTCACTTAAGATGTGATTTATAAGGACAAGGTGACAGTTTCCGCTGAAGGCAGTTCAGAAAAACAAGAAGAAAAGAGTCAACAGTGCCTGAAACATGCAGGAGTTTCTTGAAAATGTTCAGCTGTCATGTAAATGCAGGTCAGCGGGAGGTCACAGGAACAGGGTCATGAGGACGAATCAGGGTTCATAATGTCATGATGTCAGCAAAGTCTACAACAACATGCCGTTTCTCTGAATATTAAAAAGCCAACTACACTGCACATGTTTTTATTTTAAGAAAATAAACAGCTGCATTGCTTATAGCCATTTGACCTTTTGAATGGCTGGAGCCTGGAGGGTTTATGTAACAAACTCTTTCTGTTTCTTCTGATTGTGGACAGAGAGTCACACTTTATAGACATCACACAGTAGCTGCGTTCTTCACAAGATGACTTAAAAAGAAAAATCATGAAGAAAAATATGCTGCCTTCTATAGGCAGTACTGTAGATTATGGAAAATGATTAGGCCCAAGCAATAATAATAAATGAACTAAATAAAACCATCCTCAAAGTCATTATAATGTAAAAAGATTCAATTAAAATTGCAAACAAATACAAATTTAAAAGGTAAGAATAAAATTCTGTAATAATACATATTGTAATGTGTAATAATTGTTGTGATAATAATTTAATTTCAAGAAAAAAAATGTAAATAAAATGTAATGTGCATTTATATAGCGCATTTATTGTGTATGGCCATACACCGTTCTTCACAATCATGGGGGAGGGTCTCTCCACACCACCACCAGTGTGCAGCATCCACAGGACAACGACACCAGTGCGCTCAACCCAACACACCAGAGTGGAGAGACAGTGATAGATGGGGAATAGATGGATGGGGATGATTGGGTAAGGGCCGATGGAGGAATTTGATCAGGGCGCTGAGGTTACCCTACTCTTTACGAGAAGTGTTTGAAAGACAGCGCTCACTGACAGTATAGTGTTCCCTTCACTTTACTTTACTGGGGCATTAGGACTCACACAGACCACAGGTTGAGCGCCCCCTGCTGGCCTCACTTACACCACTTCTTACAGCCACCTAGTTTTCCCATGTGGTCTCTCCTACCCACACTGAAAAAACATATTCAAAGATGATTCCTTGGATTTACTCAATTTTTTTACGTTAAGTGGTTGTAAACAATTTATTTGTGTTGAATTTAAACAATCAAATTAAGTTGAATATTGCTCAATTTAATTTGTTTGTTTAAATTCAACACAAATAAATTGTTTGCAACAGTTTTGCATGCAACACTTTTTTCAGTGCAGGTACTGACCAGGCTCAGCACTGTTTAGCTTCAGTGAGTAACCGGTCTTGGGCTGCAGGGTGATACGGCTGTGGCATATCACCCTGTTGATAATTATCTTAAATTTTGAGAATAAAGTCAATGTGTTTTGGGGCGGTCATTATATTTGAAGAAAAAAGTGGAAATAAAAAATAGTCAAAATAATGTGTTGAGAAAAACTAAATTAAATTCTGATAAAAAATAATTACGTTTTAAAATAATAGTTGAAACATAATGTTGAAAATGAACTTATTAAATTTTGAGAATAAAGTCATTAAGTTTTGATCGGAAAAATTATTACATTTCATGAAAGAAACGTTTAAATAAAATGTTGAGATTAAACTTATTATATTTTGAGAATAGTGTCATTCTGTTTTGAGAAAAAAAAGGTAAAACATAAAAGTTCAAAAGTAATGCAGAGAATACACTAAAAAAATGCAGGGTTCCACACAAGTCATTCATGTTGTCCCAACAAAAATTTATTAAATTAAATAACACTTTTATCAGATTTGTGGATTGAACATAAAAAAATTAAGTTGTCCCCATGAAATCTCAAGAATTGTGTTGAATCAGCTCATTTTAAATAAGTAGTTTGAATGAGCAAAATATATATATATATTTTTTGTGTAACTAGATTAAATTCTGAGGGAAAAAATGTGATTATGTTTTTAGAAAAAATGCTTGATGAATATGTTGAGAATTCGCTCTTTACATTTTGAGAATAAGTCATTGTGTTTTGAGGGGGAAATTGTTAAATTTTAAGAAAAAAAACTTTAAATAAAAGTTTGAGAATTAAATACATTTTTTTAGGAAAAAGTTTTTGTGTTTTGATTTTAAAAATCATTAAATCAAACCTTCACTAATCATTAAACCTTTACACATTTCTGCAGCCTGTTGTTTGAGCAGACTCATATTAATATATGCTTTTACAAATTCTATTTTAGACTAATTACTATTTTAGACCAAGACCAGTTTGAGATTTTACTGGATGTTTTGTAGTACTATGACCACTTGAATGTCGAAAGATCAAGGAATCTTAGGGAATACTCACACGAGGTACAGTTACCTTGAACCATGCCAAAGCACAATTGTCCCCCCTCCCGTCTCCCACGATGGCCTGCACTCACCCTGCACTTTGCATTCTGAATCTGAGCACACTTACGTCATCAATGATTCGACTGTTCAGTTCAACAGGAACCACTCTCGCTCAGCATTGCAGCGATTTGGGATGCAGCGACACACAGTCAATTATTTTGCTCAACAGATCTACAACTTTTTACACTCATAAATTATTATAAAAGTCCTCATGCTGCAGGAATTAGGAGGTTTGCTAAAAGTGCAGCTGACGTGCAGCGAGGGGTTTTGCGTCTTTAATAAACTACGACAGTTTGCATTCATTGAACAGTAAGAATGATTAATAAATCCATATGATATAGTCTCTTAAAAGTGACGTTGCGTCTTCAGGTTCAGGCTCAGGCATGCTTTGCACTCACACTACAAGCGTACCGTGCCAAAGCCCAACCGAACTGCGCTTTGGCACACCTCTTCCAACCGGGCCAGGGCTGGCAACTTAACCGCACATGGCCATGGTTCATATAGCATAGTGTGAGTACACCCTTAGTTCATGACCCCTTTAATAAATCAATTTGTTCAGACTGTTCATGGGCAAAATAATAATAAAAAACATTCACTGATTAATTCTGCTGATAGGGCAGTACTGTAAGTGATAAACTTACAGTACTTTAGGTTATCAGATGATATGATGTGAAAAAGCTTCACTAGCTCCTGAATTCATGACGGATGATCAGATGTTGAGACTCAAATGCTCTCCACACTGAGAAAAGGGATATCTTTAAGACCTCTGAGTGGGATTCAGCACTCTGTAGTGTGTTTACTAAATTCTCGATACTGTGAAAATCATCTGTGATAAAGGAAACAGTAGTTATGGTAAATCAATAACGCTGCCATATAATGGCATAAACATACTTCCTGCAGCACTCCAGAGCTGTTAACAAAGCCACCAAACAATCAATATTTCAGAGCAAGTTCATAAACAAATTCAGCTTGTGGTTTTATGTTTGATTTGTGTGTGTGTGTGTGTGTGTGTGCGCGTGCGTGCGTGCGTGCGTGCGTGCGTGCGTGTGTGCGTGCATGTGTGTGTGTGTGTGTGTGTTATTTAAACATCAAGCTTAATAAAAAAGAAAATGTATAGTTAGAATAAGCTTGAATTAATGAAAAAAAGCATCATAAGCAAATTAAAAATGTATATTTAACTTTAAATAAACTTCAGTATTTAAATTATTATTAATAATTATTCAATTAAGGTATTAATGTTACGTTATTTTTTAATAATATAAATAGAAAATAAAATATAGAGTTCTGTAATATATTATTATAATATAATATGCATTGAATATTCTAGTATAATATTTTTACATAATAGTAATAATGTTTATTATATTGCCCAAACTTGGTCCTGGAGGGCTGGTGTCCTGCAGATTTTAGCTCCAACATGCCTCAACACACCTGCACCTTCTAGAAAGCCTAGTTAAAGTCTGATTAGCTAGTCCAGGTGCGTCTGATTTGCAGGCCACCTGCCCTCCAGGACTGAGTTTGGGAAACCCTGTATTATATTATATTATATTATATTATATTATATTATATTATATTATATTATATTATATTATATTATATTATATTATATTATATCATATCATATCATATCATATCATATTATATTATATTATATTATATTATATTATATTATATTATACCATATTATATTATATTATATTATATTATATTATATTATATTATATTCAATTATATTCAATTATATTCAATTATATTATATTATATTATATTGAATTATATTATATTATATTATATTATATTATATTATATTATATTATATTATATTATATTATATTATATTATATTGTGTTATATTATATTGTGTTATATTATATTATATTATATTATATTATATTATATTATATTGAATTATATTATATTATATTATATTATATTATATTATATTATATTATATTATATTATATTATATTATATTATATTATATTATATTATATTATATTGTGTTATATTATATTATATTATATTATATTATATTATATTATATTATATTATATTATATTATATTATATTATATTATATTATATTGTGTTATATTATATTGTGTTATATTATATTATATTATATTATATTATATTATATTATATTGTGTTATATTATATTGTGTTATATTATATTATATTATATTATATTATATTATATTATATTATATTATATTATATTATATTATATTATATTATATTATATTATATTATATTATATTATATTATATTATATTATATTTTCAGCTTAGTCCCTTTATTAATCTGGAGTCACCAGAGTGGAATGAACCGCCAACTTATTGAACATATGTTTTACGCAGCGGATGCCCTTGCAGCCGCAACCCATCACTGGGAAACAACCATACGCACTCATTCACACACCTACACCACAGACAACTTAGGGAGAAACTGGAGCAACCGGAGGAATCCCACATGAATACAGGGAGAACATGCAAACTCCACACAGAAATGCCAACTGACCCTGCCAAGGCTAGAACCAGTGACCTTCTTGCTGTGAAACGATCATGCTACCCACTGCTATAAACTAACGTTTATTGCGATTATATTATTTCATATTATTCATTCATTTATTTTGTTTTCAGCTTAGTCCCTTTATTAATTAGGGGTCGCCACAGCCGAATGAACAGCCAACTTATCCAGCATATGTTTTTATGCAGCGGATGCCCTTATATTTTATGTCAAAAAGTTTTACAGTAAAATTATCGTTTTAAACCATTGTATTATGAAATAATTTAATTGTATGAAATAAAACAACTGATCTAATTTTTTATATGTGTTAGATACACATTGTGATATTTTATTGAGAGAATACAGATAGAGTTCTTATTTTAATAATAATACTAATAATAAGAAGAAGAATTTTTTTTATTATATATTTTTATTGTTAATTTATTATTATTATTATTATTATTATTATTATTATTATTATTATTATTATTATTATTATTATTATTATTGTTTATTATTAGTATCATAATCATTTTAATATTATTATTATTATTATTATTATTATTATTATTATTATTATTATTATTTTTATTATTTATTGTTTATTATTATTATCATCATCATTATTAATATTATTATTTTTTTGTAGTTGTTATTGAGTGTTTATTATATTATATTATTATTATTATTATTATTATTATTATTATTATTATTATTATTATTATTATTATTATTAGTTATTGTTTATTATTATTATTATTATCATTATTATTATTATTATTATTATTATTATTATTATTATTATTATTATTATATCTAAATAATTACATTCACTTTAAAATATTCAAAATCATATCATATTTATTTATATTTAAAATAATATTATTAAAATTCACAAAAAAACAGTAAATAAACACATGTATATTTATTGTATGATTCTTAAAATGTTTTCTCTCTCTCTTTCTTCTACCCCAGATAACACAGCTGGAGTGGTGACTCTGCGCAGCGGCTTCAAGCGGCGTTCTCAGGAGATCTACCATCTTCCAGTCGTGATAGAAGACGGAGGCCTGCAGACACTGAGCAGCACCAGCACCCTCACCATCCGCGTGTGTGGCTGTGACACCGATGGATCTTTATTAACCTGCAGCGCTGAAGCCATTTTCCTCCCAGTAGGCCTCAGTACCGGAGCCCTGATCGCTATTCTGGTGTGCATCATCATACTGCTGGGTAAGCAAACATCCATCTGTCAGAGAAGCGCCTGTCCACACTGCATATTGCTGATATAATCCCAATTCAGAATGGAGTGACAATGCAGAAGCCGCCAGGACATTATTTTTCAAGATAACTGAGGAGACTGTGATAGTGTCTGTCATAGCCCCAGTACGTCTGAATCACATTATGTCCAGGCAGAATATATATATATAAAATAAAATAAAATAAAATAAAATAAAATAAAATAAAATAAAATAAAATAAAATACTATTCAAGGGAAGCATGGTGGCCCAGTGGTGAGCACTGTCCCCTCACAGCAAGAAGATCACTGGTTCCAGTCCCAGCTGGACCAGTTGGCATTTCTGTGTGGAGTTTGCATGTTTTCCCAGTGTTGGCGTGGGTTTCCTCTGGGTGCTCTGGATTCCCCCACAGTCCAAAGACATGTGCTATAGGTGAATTGAATAAACTAAATTGTCTGTTGTGTATGAGTGTGTGTGAATGAATGTGTATGGGTTTGCCTAATACTGTGTATGGGGGTTTCCTAATACACTGCCTAAAACAAATGCTGGATAAGTTGGTGGTTCATTCTGCTGTGGTGACCCCTGATGAATACATTTTTTCCTTGCAAATGTGAGTTTATATTTCAGAATTGAGACTTTTTTATTAGAGTTTTTAAGATCTTTTAATCTTTTTAAAGATCTATTAATTTATAAGATTAAGACTTTTTATTAGAATTTTTATTAGATCCAATTTATAACACTTCTGAATCACATTATGTCCAGATGGAAAAAAGAAAAGAAATGTCCATATGGGAAAAAAATAAAAATAAAATGAAATAAAATAAAATAAAATGGAAGCTAGTTTTACCACTCTCAAAAATTAAATTAAATTAAATTAAATTAAATATTTTTGCTATCCAGATTTGTCTTTGTTAGAATTCTAGTGTGCATCTTGAAATTTTTTTTTCATATTTAATATTGACTAAATATTGAATTTACTATTACAAATAGTAAATTGTAAATATAATCTGCTCATTTAATTGGCTTGTATTTTTTTTTATTAGTAAATGTCCTAATATGATTTTATGAAATATTAAATCATTATTTCAATGCTTCGATTTTTGGCCAAATGCATGCAGAATTTTCAGTTTAGGTTTTTAATGTTGCCTTTTTCTCTAAATTTGTTTTTTGCGACCGTAGTTTGCAAGTTATAAGTATACATCTCACAATTTTGACCTGTTTTGTCACAATTCGTAATTTGCATCTAGTAGTTATAACAGATAGATAGATATATGGATGAATGGATAGATGGATAGATGGATGGATGGATGGATGGATGGATGGATGGATGGATGGATGGATGGATGGATGGATGGATGGATGGGTAGGCAGGCAGGCAGGCAGGCAGGCAGGCAGGCAGACAGACAGACAGACAGACAGATAGACAGATAGACAGATAGATAGATAGATAGATAGATAGATAGATAGATAGATAGATAGATAGATAGATAGATAGATAGATAGATAGATAGATAGATAGATAGATAGATAGATAGATAGACTGATAAGATTGTTTAGGACTTTTTTCTCTTAAAGCTTTTTTTCATGCAATTGTAAGTTTATACCTCAGAATTAAGAGTTTTACTCTCAGAAGTTTTCTAGAGTTCATATCTTGAGGAAAAAATCAGAACTGTTAGATAAAACAAGCTTTTTAATATTTTATTCTGCGGTAGAATTTTGAGAAAGTTATTTGAAAAATGTTCATAAACATGTGAGCAGAAGTGTGCATTTATCAAGCATACTTCAGTTTTTTTGTCACAGAAACAAGAAAGGACTAAATAGGACTATTCTAAGGACCCACACACTTTGGGGGCCTGCAGAGGCATGCTTTATAGTATTAACAGTATTAACAATGGGCCTAACCTGAAGTATTCTTTCATACGGTCCAACATTGATAGCTGTGCTCCTGTTCATCTGGCTTTAGGCTCTAGGATTGCACAGACTCTTCTCTTTGGAGATGGAAGATACATCGGCTGCTCTGAAACTCTCTGTGGTGTTTTAATTAAAACACACTTGTTAATTAAGTGCCTGTTTATTGGCCGTTCCAAACAGGTAAGGAGGGGGATAGTTTTTTAAAGCCTAGGTTTAAACAGACCCATCAACGTCATAGTAAAAGCCCTAAATCTCAGAGTGTCATTACCATCAGATCTCAGGCTGAATTACTCTCCATTTTAACTTAACCCCTGAGGTGCAGACACCAAATCTCACCAGCTATAAAGCCACTTCATTTGCATTGGGGATGTGCGGGGGGGGGGGCTTGGGCGGACGGCTGACGAATGAACTGGAGACTTTTATGGCCTCGTTTCCATGGTAATTTGTGTGGGCAGGGTGGTCATTAAATAACAGCGTTCTCAACAAAATGAGGTTAGCACTCAACTGTCCTCGAATGAACCGCAGACGCAGATCTCAGCATGCAGCACACTGTAGACTTTCAGAAGTATACTTGGCTATAATTAGTCAGTCAGTTTTGTATAATTCCTTCCAAAGGCTTATAAATAAATGTGCTTTGTTTTCACTTAGATTTTGTTCTGCAAAAAAATATACTTTTCTTACTTCAAGTTTTTTTTTTTTTTTTTTTTGCTGTTTCTAGTCTAAATATCAAAAAAATGATATGCTTGTTTTTGAAAACAAGTCAAAATTAAGTGAGTTTGTCTGTCATCATATTTAATTAAGTCATCAGTAGACCCACATGGAATCTGTGCACACAGAAATCCACAGATTTTTAGCCCATCATTAAATTCATGTATTTACTTGTGTAAATGTGTGTACATCTATATTTATTCAGTTTTTAAATTAATTTCACTAATATTATTATGATATAAACATAGTAATATTAAAATTCATTCATTCATTCATTTTCTTTTCGGCTTAGTCCCTTTATTAATCCGAAGTTGCAACAGCGGAATGAACCGCCAACTTATCCAGCATATGTTTTACGCAGCGGATGCCCTTTCCATGTCTGGGAAACATCCATACACACTCACTCACACACTACGGACAATTTAGCCTTCCCAGTTCACCTGGACCACATGTCTTTGGACTGTGGGGGAAACCAGAGCACCCGGAGGAAACCCACGCAAACGCAGGGAGAACATGCAAACTCCACACAGAAACGCCAACTGACCTAGCCGAGGCTCGAACCAGCGACCTTCTTGCTGTGAGGCAACAGCACAACCTACTGCGCCACTGTGTCTTTTAGCAGATATATTATATAAGAAACTTGCTTTGTTTACCAAATAAGTGGATCTAATTAGATTTACATTGTAAACATTCAACATAACTTAAAAAGCTATTTTTTTAATTACATATATTACGTTTTTCATTATGTTACTCCTTAAATCATTCCACATAAATGCACAGATTTACAAATTTCTCCACAGAAATAGAAAAAATGTCCACAGATTCTGTCTGGCCCTTGTTATCACCCTAAAAAAATATGACTTTTTTGGTAATACAGCCTATAAATGTACTGGGTGGGCCATTTATATGGATGCAATTTAATAAAATGGGAATAGTTGGTGATATTAACGTTCTGTTTGTGGCACATCAGTATATGTGAGGGGGCTCATGAAAGAATAAAGTTAAAAGTTAAAGTTAAAGTTAAAACCAAGCACATCATTGTT
Source organism: Danio aesculapii (assembly GCF_903798145.1). NCBI lineage: Eukaryota > Metazoa > Chordata > Actinopteri > Cypriniformes > Danionidae > Danio > Danio aesculapii. Next base: position 41,769,292 of record NC_079446.1, read on the forward strand.
TTTCTTGTAAAATTCCCAATAAGTTTGATGTGTCACATGACCCTCTTCCTATTGAAAAAACATCCAAGATGGATCCAAGATGGCCGACTTCAAAATGTCCACCATGGTCACCACCCAACTTGAAAAGTTTGCTCCGTCATATATACTAATGTGCCACAAACAGGACGTTAATATCACCAAATATTCCCATTTTATTATGGTGTAACCATATAAGTGGCCCACCCTGTATAGTTAGGCTATACTAAAACATCCATAAATGTCTGTGCCTCACTTTCTGTGCCTCAAAAGAGCTCATAGCTCTTTTGTGATTTAAATAAAATAATATTTTAAAGAAAGATTAACATATTTAGGAAAAGTCCGGGTGTTAAATATGTGGGTTTTTTTCAGTAAAAATCAAAAATGGTCAAAATCACAGCCTTGGTAGTTCTATTAGAACTGTTCTAGTGTGAAAGAGCTCAAATTCTGGTCTTTTTATAAAATGTAAAATTTTCTGTCTCCAGAATGAGTATGTGAAGTTTCAGGTCAAAATACCTGTCAGATCATTTATTATGCGCTGCTGAAAACGTCAATTTTTGGTTCAGACGGAATTATAGCTGTTTTAACGCTTGTGCCTTTAAATGAAATGAGCTGGTTGCTGTACGTTTCTCTTCAGAGTAGAAAAATCAGCATCAGATGTCAGGAAAAACACAGCAAAATGACAGAAACCAACTGAAAGGTGATCACAGTCACAAATACCACAGTAAGATGAATGAGCCACACACTTGTTTAGAAATGTTTATTACTAACTTTTCTAGGAACATGAGTTGATTATAACTGCAGATCAATGACAGTGCGAAACAGCCTACTGTAAAGTCTGTAATTATATTAAATAACTAAATAAATGAACATATATAAACACAAACAGCCCCTTACAGTCTCCGATATGTTACCAACTACAGAAGAACTACACACAGCAGACATTTCGCCCGTATTTAGGTTCAAAACAACAGAAATTATAGCCTACAATCAGTGAAAACCTTTTATCTGTGTATGTAATCTTCAGCAGCACATGTAGCCTCTGTTAGAGAGTAATTCCGTCATTCCCGGTTCATATTAATCCAAAATGTGAAGATAATAAGTTAGTTAATCATGGCATTTTGTTCGCGTTTGTTGAAAAAATAATGTGCTCCTTTTTTTCCGGCTTCTCCTTTGTTTCTTCGCGCTTCACTCTCGTGTTTGTCAGTGTCTGACAGGATCGGGTTTCAAAAGCACATCAATAATCAAGTGCAGGTTATTATCATCAGCTGAAGAAGTTTGTTATTTCAGATATAATGTTAGACGCGCGCGAGCGCTAGCAAGAAAGCGAAACCGCTCGTGCCTCAGACTGGCTCGTAAAAAACTTCGGGGCAAAGGGTAATTCTGCTCTTCTTCTTGGATTTGTGGCTGTCCATCAAAATGACGACAAGGTTTGTTTGAGCCCAGATCGACCATGGCCCGTTATTATATGTATTTATAATTCCGCTAAAATCTCTCGCTGTGTTTTTCAAACATGGCGGTTTTTTTGTTTTCATTCTGGCTTGTTGCGTAAGCGAATGACGTATCTCTGTAAACCAATAGCGTTCAGCTGTGCGTGTGGCTCCGCCTTTTGGTACCCTTTCTCGTGTTTGGTACCCTTTTGAAAGGGTGCCGAAAAAGTGGTACGGTACGGTTCGGTTCGGTACGCTTTTTGACAGTGGAAACGGCCATAAAAGCGGACCAAACCGAACCGTACCGTACCACTCAGTGGAAACGGGCCATATATGTCTGAAATATCCTGAAGCAGCAATACTGTTTTGTACTGTCGCATGAGATTCCCGCTTTTTTAAAGATAAATATATACAACATTAAAGCACATCAGTAACTTATTTATTAAATGTTCCTGTTAGAAAACATTGTAAATAATTGAAAATCCAGCAACTGTAATAATCAAACCCTTGGGAACAACTGTGTTTGGAACCGAAGTTCACAGGTCTGTGTTCTCTGGACTCCTCTCAAGCGGTGGACTTCTTCATTCTGACTGCTTGCCGCCAAACCGCGTCATAGCTCATTACCATAAAGTTAACTTGATTTCAACTCTCCTTGACGCCCACACCGGCGAAGACGCGCCGCGCTGCTCCTCGCCGCATATCGCCGCTGACTCTCATTGAAAATGAACGACTTCCGGCTACTTTGACGCTCTCGCCGCTTTCGATGTGAACGTATGGTCAGAGACATCACGAAGTACACTCAGGTACAGACAGCCAGTCTACACGCTGGAATACACACTAGCATCTAATCGGCGTGACGCAGCTTCAAAAATTAGTTTTAAATGGGAAGAACGAATTTGCTCGAAATAACTCAAAAACAACCAATTTTCACTTTTTTGTGCAATATATGTGTCCTAATAGTGTTTATAGCAGCGTAGGACACATATATGACTGTCAACAGCTCAAAAAATGTGTTTTGATGTTTTGTGACCCTTTAAAGGCGGCACAGTACCACACACACAACTCTCACACCTGCAGCCTTGACAGCAGATCATTCCTCTGCATACCGATGGCAAATGTTTCACACCGCGAGTGTGAGGTATTTCCCTGGTACAGTCAAACCAATCTGCTTCTTCACTGTTTTAAATGTGGTAATTTGAATTGACCGTTTATTCTTTTCTTGCTGTTGTTTACAATCACAGAGGTTTTAGTGACACCAGTCTGCCAGAGATCAGAGTAGAGGTAAAGTAGGTAGAGTGTGCAAGAGTGAGAATTTTGATAACGTTTGGGTGGAAAAAAGTAGAAACACGACCATGAACGTTAAAAAAAAAGACTTGTGTTTATATCACTCTATTATGACTGGGAACACACTTTACATACAGACAGTTCTGCCCAAACAGCGCTCCAAAAGTTGCATGATTTTCCATGATAGGTTCCCTTTTAAAACAAGCAAAATAATATGCCAATGGACTAAGTAAATTAATCTCATTTCAAAGCAAAAACAAGCTTATTTTTAGTATCCCATTGGCAGGTTATTTTTCTTGTTTTAAGGAAAAACGTACTTAATTTTGACATTATTTCTGAAAAAAGACAATATATTTGGACTAGAAACAAGACAAAAACACTAATTAAGAAAAGCATGTTTTGCGGTGTGCTTGGTCCTGTAATTGCTGCTATATTTAGATATTTGTTTTTCCTCTGACATTCAAAAAGTTGTGAAGAAAAGTTAGATTATTTCATATTTTCTTCTTTCTTATTGCATGTTTCTCAATCTTCACTGATGTTTAGGCAGTTGATGATGCGCGTGGATGATGAGCTCTAGCATTAGGATTTGTTTAGATGATGCTATTTTCATTTTTACCTTCTCCACTCTGCTATTTCAGGTTAGCGTTCAAGCTGTTCTGTCCACTTTCTCCATCACATTACATCTCATTTCCCTTGTTTATCTCTCAGCATTACGCCTACAAAAGACAGTAAGCTGACGCTTTTTGTCCTAAGAAGAGCAAATTAAGTTGACTCACAAAAGAAAGGGGTCAGACTAAGACCTCAAATGCAATTTAGGCCTTCCTACAGTAGCCATTATGAGTGAAAGAAAACTATTATGCATTATCTATTTAGATTTCAATATTAAAAACTCTCCAGAAGGTGAATCATTTTCTTTGGAAGCTTTTTCTGGCAATACATGATTGAGTTGAGGGTTTTTTTTAAACATTAAAATCAAAATAGAGTATTTATTTTTGTTAATGCATGTCTTATTGGTCATTTTCTGCATGGTTTATCAAAAACTGATGTCTTACCCAAAGCCAGATATAGTTATTTAGGGGCCCTAACTAATTCGAGCCACAGGACCTGGAAGTCCTACAGTAAAATGCACACTTTGTATTTGTATTTATTTATTTATTTATTTAGCTGTCTTCTTCTAATATCACTCAGTCTTGCTTCCTACATTTTTACGTAACGCATTTTACCTTATCTTAATTCTACATTTTAAAAGATTTGTTTACTAAAAATAATGAATAAAACATGCACTATAGGTGAATTGAATAAGCTTAATTGGCAGTAGTGTATGTGTGTAAATGCAACTTACACACATTTTTAAGTATTAGAAACCATTGACTTCCATAGGAGGAAAAACAAATACTGTGGAAGTCAATAGTTACAGGTTTCCAACATTTTTTAATTAATACATTTCGTGCTCAACAGAAAAAAGAAACACAAATAGGTTTGTAAAAAGTGAAGGGTGAGAAAAATATGACAGAAAAGTCAGTTTTTGGATGAACTATCTCTTTAAACATTCATTCATTTTCTTTTTGGCTTAGTCCCTTTATCAATCTGGGGTCGCCACAACGGGATTAACTGCCAATTTATCCAGCATATGTTTTACACAGCGGATGCCCTTCCAGCTGCAACCCATCATTCACACACATACACTACGGCCAGTTTAGCTTACCCAACTCACCTATAGCGCATGTCTTTAGGCTGTGAGGAAAACTGGAGCACCCAGAGGAAACCCATGCGAACAGAGCCTGGAAACTCCAGAAATACCAACTGACCCAGCCGAGGCTCAAATCAGCAGCCTTCTTGCTGTGAGGCGACAACGCTACCTGCTGCGCCACCACGCTGCTCTCTCTTTAAACCATTCAGACAAAATGAAGGAGGTTGCCATTTTTTTACGATTTTTTTCTTCCTCATTGACTTTGAAATTAAAATCAATTGGAATGACATCTGTTTGGTTGCTAATATTTCCCAAAACATATTCTTTTACCAACAGAACCAAGCCAAGTAACTTTTAAAATGACATGGTGGTCTCTAAATGATATCAGAATTGATATTAGAATTTTTTTAGAGAAACTATTTTTTTATTGTAATTTGCAAATGTTCTCTGTAACTCTCACATTGTTGCCCACTGATGCTAAGCAGGGCTGCGCCCGGTCATTACCTGGATGGGAGACCACATGTGAAAGCTAGGTTGCTGCTGGAAGTGGTGATAGACCAGCAGGGGGCGCTTAACCTGCGTTCTGTGTGGGTCCTAACGCCCCAGTATAGTGAAGGAAACTATATACTGCTCAGTGAGCACTGTATTTCGAATGAGATGTTAAACCGAGGTCCTGACTCTCTGTGGTTGTTAAAAATCCCAGGATGTCCTTCGACAATGAGTAGGGGTTACATAGAGGGGTTAGATATGCCCACTGGCCTCTGTCCATCATGGCCCCCTAACCATCCCCATATCATAATTGGCTTCATCACTCTGTCTCCTCTCCACCAATCAGCTGGTGTTTGGTCTCCCCCAAAACATGTTCAAAGCTCTTTGAGTGCAATATAAATGTAAGGAATTATTATTATCAAAAGTAATTTTATATACATGGAATCATATTAAATGTAAATGACGCTGATTTTTATTTTGTTCAATGATTAAACACTTTTTTTGTTGATGAATAGGCCAAAGTATATTGATTTGAAGAACATTTTGGAAATTGTACAGATTATTACAATTACATTTAATAATAAATAGTTTAGGGTTGCATTGTGATTCTTAAATAAACTCTTTTAACATCGCAACTTGATCTAAATATGCCTGACAAGATATATTGATATAAACCATTGTTACATTGAACGACATTTTAGTGTGTGTCATCATTCATTCATTCATTTTCCTTCAGCTTAGTCCCTTTATTCATCAGGGGTCGCCACAGTGGAATGAACTGCCCACTTATCCAGCATATGTTTTACACAGCGGATACCCTTCCAGCCGCAACCCAGGACTGGGAAACAACCATACACATCCATTCACATACACTATGGCCAGTTTAGATATTTCAATTCACCTATAGTGCATGTGTTTGGATTGTGGGGGAAACCGGAGCACCCGGAGGAAACCAACACAAACATGGGGAGAACATGAAAACTCCACACAGAAATGCCAACAGACCCAGGTGGGACTCGAACCAGTGACCTTCTTGCTGTGAGGCAACAGTATTAACCACTGAGCCACCATGTCACCTATTGTTTGTCATCAGTAATTCATTTTTTTCTACAGGGGAAAACCCATACACTACTTCCAGTCAGTCCATGTTTGACTATAACATGACAGCTTGTATTTAAGAGGCTGCTGCTCCGCTCTAAACACTCACCTGTCTCACAGCCCGTCTGCTTGTAAGATACCAGCAAACACCTCTCAGCATCACTGCGTCCTTGCTAAAGGTGGCAGGCAGAATCACAGACAGCACAGAACACATTGTCGTGCTGGAGATTAGCCATTATCGGCGCTCCATTTGTCAGACTGACCCATTTCCCCGCTCCACGGATGCAGTCAAGGCAGACAGAGTCAGAGATCAGCATGGCGAGGGTGAGCACTTATCAATCTCTAAGCTATCTCCTGTATATGCCAGTCAAATCACAAACATGGACTCGAGAAAATGAAATGAGAGCCGCAATGCAAGCATCCGTCACTTGGGGGCGCTGTCATCTCACGCACGCTCGTGTACTGCTGGAGCATATACTGTTTAAACAACCTTGTTAGTCGTTTTATATCAATTTCCTCTAATTTGCTGCATACTAATGAACATAGTACAGGTGTGAACTTATGCTTTTAGAAACCTCCTGAACCTATAACAAACAGACTACATCTGCACTAAAGCACAGCATGAGCCATGAGATGACTGTGACTCTGTTCCAAAACCTAGAGAGAGCTTCTGTATTCTGAGGAGGAATAGAGTAGGCTACTGACAGAAATGAAGATAGATAGATAGATAGATAGATAGATAGATAGATAGATAGATAGATAGATAGATAGATAGATAGATAGATAGATAGATAGATAGATGGATGGATGGATGGATGGATGGATGGATGGATGGATGGATGGATGGATGGATGGATGGATGGATGGATGGATAGATAGACAGAAAGAAAATCTGTGCTTGTTACAATTACTGCATTGTATGTGAATTATCTATCTATCTGTCTGTCTGTCTGTCTGTCTGTCGGTCTGTCTGTCGGTCCGTCCGTCCGTCCGTCCGTCCGTCCGTCCGTCTGTCTGTCTATCGTTCTGTCTTTCTATTTTTCTTTTTACTATTCTGTCTATCTATCATTCAAATATGCTATCATTCTATCTATTGTTCTACCTATCGTTCTAATAATCTATTATTCTATCGTTCTAAAATTCCATTGTTCTATTTATCATTCTGATTTTTTTATCCATCCATCCATCCATCCATCCATCCATCCATCATTCTAATATTTCATTCTGATAGTCTATCAATTCATTCATCCATCCATCCATCAATCATTCTATCCGTTCTAATTTTCTATTATACTACCTATTATTACAATAGTCTATCAATTCATTCATCCATTCATCCATCGTTCTATGCCTTCTAATTTTTGATCCATCGTTCTATCTCTTCTAATATTCTATATATCATTTTAATACACTATCTATCATTATACTAGTCTATCAATTCATTCTTCAATCCATCCATTATTCTATTCTATCCATTATTTTTATATACTATCTATCATTTTAAAATTTTCTCTAATAATCGATCCAACCATCCATCCATCCATCCATCCATCCACCCATACATCATTCTAATAATTTATCTATCTATCTATCTATCTATCTATCTATCTATCTATCTATCTATCTATCTATCTATCTATCTATCTATCTATCTATCTATCTATCTGTCTATCTGTCTGTCTGTCTGTCTGTCTGTCTGTCTGTCTGTCATTCTATCATTCTATCCATTGTTCTAACATTCTATCACTCTATCTATTTTTCTATCATTCTAACATTTCTATCTTGTTCTATATATTGTTCTAAAATTCTGTCTGTCAGTCTATATGTCATTCTGCCTATCTATATGTCTGTCTATATATTGTAATATATCTTTGTTGTACCTGTCATTCTCTCTATCATAGCTGAGGATTTAGTATGGTCACAGCAGCGGACTAGTGTGAGTTAGTCACAGATGATGGGTGAGAGAGTCCATCAGATGCAGGCACACATTACTACTGCGCTTTTCATTCGGACTCTAAATGATGACTGCAGTCAGGAGCTGTTTGCCAATCATAGAAAACTCTGACAAATGAGGGGGTTTGTCTGCTTGATTGAATGAGGAAGAGTGTTTCCACTGGCCTCTGCTGTCGTTCTGCCTGCTTCCCTTGCTGATTGTACAGACAGCATAACGAGGACACTTTCAGTCACCCATAGACAAATGAATGGGAGAAATCACAATGCTCAGTACTTTGACTAAAGCAAGACCAGCCTTCCTTTTACAAGTTAATCACCTGTGGGGGGTTTTATTTTACCCTCTAACAGGGCCTTGACCGTTCTATCAAATCAGCTTGAAATATAGCTTTCATGTATAAGCTAAATAACTAAAATATATCATATCATTGTTGTCAGATTTAAGATGTACACTGAATATTTTTATCCATTTCTCTGTGTTGACTATATGTTTTGGTGCATTTAAACAAAAATGTTTTATTAAACCGTTAAATTGATTAAAATAAGAGTTTTGTCACCTAAAATCTTTAGCAATCAAATGATAATACATTTAAATTTAAAGTTATTAAAATAAATTACAAGCTAAAACATTTCGACTGAATTTTATGTTTAATGTTTCTCTTAATTTTTGCTGTTTATTAAAATTGTATCACATTTTTTCCCTCAACATTAATTTGGGTATACAGTTTTTTATATATACTGCGTTCACGTGGGTTTCCTCAGGGTGCTCAGGTTTACCCCACAGTCCAAAGACATGCACTATAGGTGAATTGAGTAAGCTAGATTAACTGTAGTGTATGTGTGTAAATACAAGAGTGTATGGGTGTTTCCCAGTGTTGGGTTGTGGCTGGAAGGGCATCCTCTGCGTAAAACATATGCTGGATAAGTTGGCGGTTTATTCCACTGTGGCGACCCCTGATTAATAAAGGGACTAAGCTGAAAAAAATGAATGAATGAAGAATAATTATGACATCTTTTACAAGTATATTACAGTTTTTTCTCAGTGGCTTTGGTGCATTTCTCACAACACTATTTACATTTGCACAACAGTTAATACATTTCTCAAAACAATTAGAACAAACTGCAAAACCTAGTTGATAACCTGCAAAACGGTGTCACTTACTCAAAATGGAGAGCTCATTCCTCAAAAGCAAGTATTGATGTGAATGAAAGTGTCAGTGTCATCAAGATGAAACGTCCTGACACCATTGTTCATGAGCAAGATAGTCAAATGGCTTTGTCATGTTTTTATTATGACAGTTTACTCTACATTATTCCAATGCAAAAACAGTCAGATTTTAGTGACACTTCCTGAAAATGCTCAAAACAGCACTACTGTATATACTATTTGCACAGCCATTTGAAAACTACAGTAAAGTCAGACATACCTGCATTTAGTGAGGTATCTGTACAAGACACTGAATGTGTACGTCTCACTTTTTTACTGAATTGGCTCTTTGCAATTCTAGTTTATTCACAGCATTGTGCAAAAGAATAAATACACCCTTATTTACAACAAACATAAACTTCCTTTGGGTAGAGCTGTGCACAACTGTAAACAATTACTATTACAGTACATATTGGAACTGAACCTACAACATACATAGGACTGTAAATCATTCCTGAAATTGTTTAATTTAGAAGACATTTTCAGGAAAAAACAGATTCAGATTTTGACAACTAGTTCAACATTTTTGTATGAAATGAAATCTATTAGTTTTATATGGAATGACTATTCAGCATTTACAAATTTAATACATTTTGACTGACATGACATAAGCAAATGATAATGTTATAAAACAGCAGAGAGTTATAATAAGCCATTGATGCATGTCCAAAAGCATTTGCAATGTGTTGGAAGGAATGAGAAACTGCTACTATGATGTGCACAAATTTGTTTTGAGAAATGTATTAACTGTTGTGCAAATGTTAAAAGTGTTGTGAGAAATGCACCAAAGCAACTGAGAAAAACTGTAGTATATTAACCTAAAACCTTGACTAAAGGCTACAAATGTCTGTTTTAGTGTGACATAAACGTTCTCTGAAAAAAGAGACATTTTTTTGCAGTTGTAAAAGGTTTTCCATACAAAAATAAGCAAAGTCAGGCCAGTCAATGGCACTTTGAGCTGTAAATATGCTCACATATGGTCATATTGTACATATTTTTTGTAGTTTACACAGAGACAATAACAAACATGTACCTAATCCCTAATCCTACTGATAATCTAAATCTATTATAATGTAAATTATAGAGTTATAGAGGCAAAAAACATAGTTAATAGTTATTAATAGACAAAATATTAATTTTTTTTGTTCTGTTTATCGTCCTGCAAACACTTTCCTAGATTTCAGTGGCTCTTCATTGTCACACGTTCTAATAGCATCCTTAACCTTTCTTCTAATGTTAATAATGAGTCATAAAAAGCTTAACGCCCTCTGGTGTGTTTCTTGCAGTGATCGTGGTGCTCTACGTGGGGGTTCGGCGGCAGAAGAAGAAAGAGACACTCATGACGTCTAAAGAAGACATCCGTGACAATGTCATCCATTACGATGATGAAGGAGGAGGCGAAGAGGACACGCACGCTTTCGACATGGGCACCCTCCGCAACCCCAAAGTCATCAAGGAAAACCTGTTTCGTCGAGATGTCAAGCCAGAGCTGGGGTTGTGTCCGCGGCGGCCGATCGGCTCGCAGAACAGCAACGACATCAGCAACTTCATCAGTCAGCGTCTGCAGGAGCACGATGGAGACACTTCCGCACCACCATATGATTCGCTGGCCACTTACGCCTATGAGGGCGAGGGTTCGGTGGCCGAAAGTTTGAGTTCCATAGAGTCCATAAAAGGGGAAACAGAAGAGGACTATGATTACCTCAACGAGTGGGGGCCTCGCTTCAAAACCCTCGCAGGGATATTCGGAGAACGATCAGAGAGCCAATCAGACGTAACATCCAGCTCCGCCACCGAAAACAAACACTGATGTTGCTTTATTTTTTTTATTTATTTATTTTGATGAATGCTTTGAGACAAACATAGACGTGCGTTCAACGTTTTGAATTGATTATTATTTTGTAGTTCCTCTGTTTGTTTTGAGAGGGGAGGGGTGTAGTTTGCCTTGATTTCATACTCAAAACACAGGAGGATAAAGGAAGCCAGAATTGGAAAAAACGAAAAAAAAAATGCAGCTTTTGGATTATCTGTAAATGAATGTTGGAGATATTTTGGTCGTATTTATTCAGCTTTGCTTTTCACACACAAACAGACACAAAAAATGAACCACACAGAAGATGCAAATTTTTTCTGACATCCTTAAAAAGTGCCTCAATGGAGTTGGTTTGTTAATTCTTCTTTTTTTACGGTTTAGCTTTGTTTCGTCACCCTTCTTAAAGATGAATGGCGTCGCAAACCACAGCTGACCGTGACCTGGATTCCTGGCTTCGGTGGATGGGCTTTTGAGAGGAAATGTCTTCATGGGCCTCGTTTGGCCAAAGAAATTAGTTTTTATGTTATTTATGATTCTATTTATTTATTTGTGAGGCTGTCGAGACGAGTTGTAACGTTTTATTATGTATTTATCTATTTATCATGATTTCAAATCGAATTTCTTATTTTTTTGAAGGATTTTCTTAATTATTTGCTCCTCGTGAGGACATGGACGTCATAGTCCCAAGAGGAACTTGTATGGACTTGTACTTGTTGTAAAAAATGAACTTTAGGGCTAAACGAGCTATTACAGTTGAGTCCTGTAATAAAAACACAGTTTTCTTAAATAAACACCACTTGGGAATAGAGAGAAGAAAAACATTTCACTTCAACCCTCCAAGGTCAAAAATATATTTTTTTTTCATAATAACCATTGCAGTAACATTTTTCCCCCTCACAGTGTCTAAAATTGTTTGTTTAAGGATCTGATCTCTCTAATCCTCACCTTTCTGACAGTCTACTCTGCTCTGATAGGTCCAACTCAGGCTCATTGTGGAAACGTACCCCTGTATACATTTCTGGAGAGCATGAAAAACATCCCAGGGGGTACTTTTTTTGCAGTTTTTGTTTTCGTGAATCCGCCAGAGCCCGCTTATATACGTTTTTTCAGATCTCCAATTTCTCTTGCGAGTGCCATTAGTGTCTGCTCTTTTTGTATAAATCCACCAGAGGCCGCTGTCGACTGATTCACTGACTGACTGACTGACCAAACCCCCCTCCCCCCCCCCCACCCACCCTTTTCCCTAAACCCAACCGACAGTGTTTTCAAAAGTAATGCAGAAAAAGAAAAGCCCTTGCCTGATTTGTTACCACATTTTCAGATCTTACCATGTTCTCACCCTGTTATTTTTTTGTTTTTGTTTTGTCTTTTGTTTTACCTGCATTCTGGAACTGGGGTCTGTTCTTGGTGCCTCGCTTGAATGATCTAAGATGATTTTGCAAATCCTTGATCTGTTAATCTTGATAACTGATCTCTGGCTACTTTGGTTCTTCAAACAAGTTTGTGAATAAGATGAAAATATCAGGATAAACTGATCTGTGATTGCTGCGTGTGTTGTGAAGGACAGATCTATCGACAATCGAGATCACGGTCAATCCTCGAAATCATGATCAGCAATGCACCGGTTGGCTGACGGCACAGCAGCGTAATGACATCATCTGATTAATATTCAGTTATCCATGTGAGCAAAATAACATAACATTCGTAGTAAACTGTGTGTTAAATATGATACGCAATGACTTTCCACATTTGTTGTGGGCTGCAGGCTTTACACTTTCATGTGTCAAGAGTATTTAGCAATTCATTTTGCTTTACATTTAGAGCAGATTATCTTTATTATAGTAGCCTAGGCATATTCAAGTTTCTTCATCTGAGTAAGGAATAACTGGCTGTTTAAATTAAATATCGGTAAAGATGTTGCTCCTGAGCAGGTTTGAGGCATAGATAAATACACTACATATTGCATACGGTCCCTGTCAATAGCGCCGTCATTTCTGTACAGTGCTCCCAGGACAAATGTCATTCAACCACAGTAGTCAAGACTAAAGCCAATGTGAAGATGCTGGATTTTAGTGCTGTGTACGGGTGTAGTAATGAGCAAACAAAAACAAACTAAGCACAAAGGCAGAACACTTCCTGGGTAAGAATTTTGTATGTTACGAGCTTTTGTGCTCAACACATATTGATGATAATACAGTCACTTACTGCGCTAACCACAAGGCAAAGTAGCACCAACTTGCACTAAATACTAGGCTTATGCTACAGCAGTTTTGTTAAATAAAATAAACAAACAATGTAAATGAAATATGACTACAAGATGCTGCGGTGCTAGAAACTTCTATTATTGTCGGCTAAGTGAACGAGTCGTTCATAATGGGGATTCATTCACAAACTAATCACTCCCTCCGTTAAAAGGAGAAGTGAAAGCGGCAGAGGCAGTTTGTTTCAGGACACGGTTTAGATAAAATTCAACAGGGTGGGGGGATAATACATTTCCATGCACACAAACACATGCTCTTTGTCGGCAATATCCGTGCTGTCACTTTCCATCGATGTAGAAAAGTGATGTATTAGCAAAATATTTGCATATTGACCACTAGGAAAACTCTCGATCATAGATATATGTATAAATGTTTACATATCTCTGGCTCTGCATGGCCAGTCCTCCACTGCATCTTGGTCACACATTCGTTTAAAAGGAACGCTACCCTGTACTAAAATGGCGGCTCTATTGGCGCATTCCTTCCAATAGACAACAATAGCATAGGCAACACCTGTAAATATCTATGGGTTTGAGCTACCACAACCTCTGCTATGACAACAACTCTCAGATGAGTTTTGAAGAACTAAACCATCCTGGATTGTGTCAAATCGTCAAAAACCAAATCCAGTTAATTAAGTAATCCACATACTAAAAACAGACCCTTGTTCTTTGCCAGACTCGAACTCCATCGTCACGTTTAACTCTGCTCTGCCTCCCAAGTCAGCCATTGTACGCGGCGAGCTACTGGGCAAACGTAACAGGTAGTGGTAGTGCGAAAAGGAACGGCATCATACCACCCCATATCGTTCGTTTTACATAACCTCTGGCTACATATTTCACGCTCTCCAGAAATGTATACAGGGGTATATATTCACAATGAGCCTGTGTTGGATTGGTCAGGTGATTGTCCTAGTCTGTTCGGATTGGTTCACCACTGGAAATGGGCATCAGAAAACAAATGCTCATTATAGTATTGGAATTTCAGCTCCATTTATTTTCAAACAGCGCTACGAAGAGTAAAAAAAAGTGTTGTTTGTCATTCAATTTGAGCAGATTTGCTTTTGCAGCACATGAAACAGCGTCTTATAGACGTTTTGACAAAACAAACCAAACTCCTCAGCTACACCTACAGTGTTTGAGAAACGAGACGTCGTTCAGTGACAGCCAGTTAAAACTCTAGACTGCCATTATGCAAATTTGTTCGAAACCTACACAGGTTTGTGCAAGAAGACTGCAATTACTGACGACACATTAGAGGCAGTTGTTTTGCACGGAAATGAAACATGATTTGAGTCAAGCATTAGAATATTTTAGACACAATCACAAGTAACTTTTAAAGGTGAATACTATTATAAACCCTTTGGGGCATTTATTTTGGTGGAGCTAATTAAAAGTTGCTTCTAATGTAGCTGTCAAATCAAACATCGTCATGCAGGCATGTCAGTGGCGGACCGATGTACCTGTTGCTTTCGTATTACTTTGTCTCGGGGCATGATCTAGGGCAGTCTATGAATATGCAAATGACCCTGTCTTTATTAATTTGCTTAATGGCTCTCTCCATGGGGAAGTCAGACAGTGTAAAAATGTGCTGATCTTTACAGTGAGCTCTGGAGCTCATTAGACAGCAGGAAGCTACAGCCGCTGAAAACACATTTACAATGATGTGGGCACTGTGCTTTGAGTTTATGCGCAATAGAAGACAAGATTGTACACATATTCATTCAGTCAGTAGGTTAGCAGACAGCTTTTTTACAAATTAGGACAACTCCATACATGCATAATGTACCGTGCAGGAGTCAAGAGATCTTGAAGTGTATATATACAGTATATGGGCTGTTGAAATTCTTGATTCTGATTGGCTGGAAGCTGTGCAATTAACTGGTTTAATGTGCAGGTATTTCTAGTCAGTTCTGGTCATGTTTGGAAATAAAGGTGCTTCCCTACTACTAACCATAGCATCTCAGTGATAGTTGACAGAGCCTTCAATTCTGTATGTAATCTTGAGGACACCGATGTGTGCTTCACCGGGGAAAACCCAACTTGCTAATACATCCTAAATATTTGCAAAGAGGTAGCTAATACATGTTACTATGAGCTATTAGAGATACCCATGTCATTTACACACAAAATCTCTTTCTTGCTCGCACTCCCACGACCATGCGCTAAAAAATATTATGTTTGCTTGTTTGGTCAAACTACTTGTTTAAAATGAGCTGAATCAACACAATTCTTGAGGTTTTATTGGGGACAACTTAATTGTTTTATGTTCAATCAACTTAAATTTGTAAAAACTATTAAGTTAACTTACTTCATGTTGTCTCAACACAAATCGATTGTGTGGAACCCAGCAATTTTTAAAGTGTTTGTTATTAGTTTAAGTGATTGTCAGCTAGGAATAACATACCTTAGAATGTTGTGACTCACTACTGACCAATCAGAATCAAGTATGGACCCTTTTCACAAGACTGTTGTGACGCGTTTAATGTTTAAAAGGTTTCAATATTTTGTTTTTTAAAAATACGTATGAACATTTATATGCATTGACAAAAACGTGTTACCGCTTATGTGAGGTGATTCAAAGGTAGAGTCTATGGCAGGGATCACCAAACTTGTTCCTGGAGGTCTTGTGTCCTGCAGATTTTAGCTCCAACCCTAATCAAACACACCTGAACAAGCTAATCAAGGTCTTACTAGGTATAGTTGGAGCTAAGTTGGAGCTAAACCCTGCAGGGCACCGGAACTCGAGGAACGAGATTGGTGACCCCTGGTCTATGGGGTTGAGAGTAAGTATGACGTTATTCTGTCATCTGGCTGCCATCATCAGTCTCACTTATTTTTTTTTTTTTACTTTTTCTAAAAGTCTCAATAACACCATTGTGGAACTTTTATTTTATTATTTCAGAAAATAGGATTCACTGCGCTCTAAGTTTACCCAACCATGATGCCGTCCGCTACTGAGAAACCTGGAAATGTGAAAATGGTCTATTGCCATAGCGATATATTACCAGAAAGCGATATATTAAACAATTATAAATGCATTTAATGAAACACACAGCAATGCATTTGATTATTGCTTTAATATATGTAGGAAAAATCTACTGTGATGTTTTTTCAGTACACATATTCACACAAAATGTAGTATTTATACTAATTATTAATAGTTGTAGATCATAGATGGACATAATAATTTATATTAAATACACTTTACATAGACTTCACAACAACTATGCAGAACAAAAATGATGCAGCAAACAATGAAGCAGCAAGAAATGTAGCTGTAGCTAACAATAAATGATGTGCATTAACCACCCAGCAGGGGTGACATGGTGGCTCAGTGGTTAGCACTGTTGCTTCACAGCAAGAAGGCCACTAGTTTGAGTCCCGGCAGGGCCAGTTGGTGTTTCTGTGTGGAGTTTGCATGTTCTCCTCATGTTGGCGTGGGTTTTGTCTGGGTGCTCTAAAAACTGCTCTATAGGAGAATTGGGTAAGCTAAATTGGCTGTAGTGTATGTGTGTTTGATTAAGTATGGGTGTTTTCCAGTACTGGGTTGCAGCTGAAAGGGTATCGGCTGTGTAAAACATATGCTGGATAAGTTGGCGGTTCATTCCACTGTGGTGACCCCTGATGAATAAAGGGACTTAAGCCTGGTTTATAGTTCGAGTGATTGGCGTGACCCACATTGCATGCCTTGCGTGTTGCCATGCATTTATACTTCTGCGCGCTGTTTGTGTTGCTCTGCAATAACACCTCCAAAACGCTAGCTGGCAGTGAGGATTTTATGTTCCTCTGTGTCGAGTTTCTTCGCTGGTGTTCTGTTTTTTCTGGACGCTACCTTAATGTACAAGTGGCTCAAACTCGCTCATTTTGAAGCAGGAACTGGGGGACGTGCAATAACTTTAATCATAAAGTAAACACAAAACAAAACTTTCCACCTGGAGCTCCTTCACGGGACTCGACACTTGTAAGCACTCGCTCCAACGGTTTTCATGTCAACATCCGATGCAAACTAAAACCAATAAAATATCAACATCTAATGATGTTACAGCTTGACGTTGTGTGAATGTTACCACTGTGACGTCTATCAGATGTTGGATTTTGGTTACCATACCTGACGAATAAATGTCAGTATTTGACGTCAATATAAGGTTAGTTTAAGAAGTTGGCTCGATGTTGGTTTTTGGTCACTTTCTAACACAACCTAAAATCAACCAAATATCAGCGTCATTTCACATCATTATTGGATGTCAAAATATTGTTGTCCTTAGATGTTGACGACCTAAATCTAACCTAATATTAACATCTTATGACGTATGTGTGCTGGGCATTCAAACAACAGCAGATACTGAATATGTGTGCCTGTTTTATATATTAATTCATTAAATTTCCTTCGGCTTAGTCCCTTTATTCAACCTATCCAGCATATGTTTTACACAGCGGATGTCCTTCCAGCTGCAGCCCAGTACTGGGAAACATCCATACACTCTTATTCACAGCCATTTTCAAGAGTTAACACTGAGCTGATGATTGATTATAAAGCTTGTGATCTTGAGAACTCCCCTGCTGTAGTAGCTAATGAACAGTTAGCTATTGCTCTTAAGAGATAGCTATTTACTAGGATCATGTCTATGGTGCCGATCTGAATTCGTATTTAACTTAAGTTGCATGTTTTTGGATGATGGGAGGAAACTGGGGGGCCCGGGGGAAACCCACGTGAGCACGGGGAGAACGTTTAAACTCCGCAAAGAAACATTGGCTGGCTTGGTAAGAACTAGAACCAGTGACGTTCTTGCTGTAAGGCAACAGTGCTAACCACTGGGCCACCATGCCACCCATCTAGGAAAGGAGGAGAAGTAGGGGTGGAAGCGGGGATTCTTCAAAACGAAAATGGCTGTGATATGGAACTTAGGGCATTTATAGTGGCTTGTGAATCATAAATTGGATAATGCGGGATCAGCCGCAAGCAATCATAAGCATGTGATCCTCTCGAAATTAGTTTATAAATGAACTTCACTTAGTTCATTCGATTCACAGATACCGCATGTTATGGGGAAACCTACACAAACATGGGGAGAACATGCAAACTCCACGCAGAAATGCTAGCTGACCCAGCCGGGACTCGAGCCAACAACCTTCTTGCTGTGAGGCGACAGTGCTAACCACTGAGCCACCGTGTCGCCCTGTTTATATATTTATATATACATATATTTCAAAATAACAAAAAAAAGAGAGGGGGAAGCTTCCAATATACATAGTGTTGGTATTATGGATTGCTGCACAGACACTGCCATTATAAAGAGGAATTTCCCTTGTCTGAAACACATTTATTGTCTCTCTGAAACTATAACAAAACAATGACATTCTCTCCAGCTCCACCTTTAAGGTCATCTCTCAGACCTTCTCTTGAACTCTGTCCGCTTGCGTTTTTGTTTTCGCTCTTTGTCAGACGCTTCATGCCACCCTGTCCTCCAACACTCATTCTGACTCCATTTCTCAAGGGTTTTCATGTCCTCGTGTGTCTAGTGTGTGAATGTGTGTTAAGGTAAAGGGAATTTTAATTTCCTCCCATCTGAGCTAAATCATGTTTAAATCTCCTGTCCTTGTGACGTTAAAGTCACGCTCTGAAAATACTTAATCATGTTATCCAATCTCTCCCTCGCTGTTTCTTGTTCTGTTCTTCATGCTTCATATCCAGAATCTACTTAGAGTGAGCTTCAATTCGCATGCCGTAATCTACAAATATTGGATTTTCCAAAAGCACATTTGTAACTGCTCTCAGGTATGACTTTGAAATGACCCAATACTACTACAAATGATTCTTGCTGTAGATCAAGTAAATAATGCTGAAAATGCTTAGATAGAGGTTTAAAAGAAAGCTTGGGGTTTGGTAAGTTGCATTATTATTTTTTAACATACTGTATATAATCGGGAAAGAGCATATTGTGTGAGAAATTACTTATTTTTGTTCATAGAGAATTGATTAGTTAAACAGTGGTTTGCTATTGGTCATTTTCTTATGATTGACAGGTTGCTCCGCCCACACACCAGTGTTTGCATCATCATAGAAGAGAAGAGAAGAGAAGAGAAGAGAAGAGAAGAGAAGAGAAGAGAAGAGAAGAGAAGAGAAGAGAAGAGAAGAGAAGAGACTTATTAACAACAATATCAGTGTTCTGGTACAGGTTTTATGTGTCTAGATTTTTAAAGTTCCCATGAAATAAAATATTTTTATAGATATTAGTATCAGTATGTTAGTCTTGAAGGGGTGGTCCACTACGATATCATATTTTAAACTTCAGTTGATGTGTAATGTAGCTGTGTGAACATAAACAACATCTCTGAATGTAATACGCTCAAAGTTCAATTCAAAAGGAGACATTGGCTTTTACAGAGTTAGCTTAGCGGAGCTTAAAGCGAACGAAGATTGGGGACTACAAAAAAAATACATCCGGGCTAGTGAGATCACAAACGCTTCAGGTTACGTGCACGTGCAGCAATGGGGTGTGGCCAGAGGTAATGTAATATTATAACAGAGGAAGCTAAAATGGCGTCCGAACGCTGCTATTTCCACAATGCTTCTTCTGTTTCTGTATTTGGGCTTACAAAGGACACGACACAAAGAGAGAAGTGCTTACAGTTTAATTTTAATTATGTTTCAGAGAATTATATTATATATATATATATATATATATATATATATATATATATATATATATATATATATATATATATATATATATATATATATATATATATATATATATATATATATATAAATAGCTACTGTAGCATTAATGAAAACATGTTCTTTTTTGTTTTAAGCATAAACTGAGTGTTATATATATATTTTCAGTTTCTTTGTTTCTTCTAAAGTAAATGCATTTTGTTTAAATATTTGTATGAAAAAAACCAAAATCTGATTTTCAGATTCAAAATCTCAAAATCTGATTTTAGAAGCCCAAAATATGCTTGTGAATATGATTAATTAATATAACTTTCATTCATTCATTTTTTTTCAGCTTAGGAATGAACCACCAACTTATCCAGCATATGTTTTACAAGTGCTTTTTAAGATCATATTTTTGCTGATATTTGCAATTCACATGCAATCATTTAGAATAAATACTTCATAAAATATGTATTCCTCAAAGTTAAAAACAATAAAACAACCAAAAACTTAAAAAAAAAAAAACATTAAAACACTGCAGATAACTCCTCGGTTGATAAAGAAATCAAGTGCTTATTAAATTTAGTGATTACTGTAATAACAACACATTTAAGTTCAGTCAAGACGCAAGACATTTATTAAAGTAAGTAAATGAAAAACAGAAAAATACATTAAAAGACATCTAAACAATTGCCATTTCTTTTTATAAGCAGCACATTTTATTTAAGTAAATTACACTGAAAATGAAATAATGATGATAGAAAACTATATTTTAAATGGATTATTTATAGATAGCATCAAATACTTCTGTTTGAATTAGCATGAATCATATTGTGATATACACCTATAATATGATACAGATTTTGGTCAAGTCTCCCACTGTGCCTCGCTCAGCTCATACTTAGTCATGATAATGGAAACAGAAACGGCATCATATGTCAGCGTGTGTTTCATACTGCGTGGCTGCGACAGAAGCAGGTCAATGTCTAAACATAAATTTTTATCTCAGTGTGTCAGGTAACACATCTATTACCATTAATATATGTGGCACACAGCGTTACCCTGCAGAAAAGGTCATAACCTTGTCATTTTCCAGCTCGATAACACTCTTCTTGCTCTGGGAACACAGGTGCCCTGTGACCAGTCATGGAAAATATATTAGATTTAACACAATTGCAGAATAGACAGTGATATGAGCAGCTGTCCAAAGAAATGTATTCATGATTTTACTATTACGCTTTTAATAGTTACTTACTGTCAGTGCCACTGTGATAGCTCAATTTATTTCTAAATTAATTAGTGTAGCAGGCAGTTTATGAACAAGCAGTGTGAAAAAAAATGCATAGAAATTTATTATATGTACTAAAGTGTTTTTGAACCATACCATAGTAAAGTATTTTGATTAATCTGTTGTGTTAAATATAGATATGGAAACACAACTGTAACAATATAAACAAAAACTATTACTAGCCTACAATACAGTTTACTATAGTATAATCTAAAGTATACTATGGTAATTACAGTTTATGAGACACAACTTGTAGTATCCTGTAGCATTCATTAACATTCATTAAGTGCTGCAGTACTATTGCTGCTGACACTTTACTATAGTACGGTTCAAGAACACTATTTACTGTAAATTACTGTAGTACTGTATGTGGGAAAACAGTATGACAGCACTTACATAAACGTACCAGAGACGTTGTCTTTATAAGATTTTAAAGATTTTAATTACATTAATTTTTGACTAATAAGAAATAATTTAAGGGATTTTTTTTGCTGTGTGTTTTTGTATACTACGTCGGGATTTTAGTAAAACAAATGCCGAATAAGAATTGAATAAGCTATTTCCAGTCTCTTTTATATAACATGAGCTGGTCAAACGCCAGCAGAATCGATACGTGATTCAGTCAGATTCATTTGAGCGCCTCACTCATCCACTGAATCTTTTGGCTAGCTTCTTGATTTATTCAAACAATCCACACCACAGCGAAGTCCCATTCGCGCACATTCGAACAGTTCATGAATCATATGAGCTTTTCAACTTACCCAATGAATCTTTTGAACAGCTCAGCTCATTCACTCAAGTACCGAGCTGCTAATTAACTGAATCATTTGAAGCGGTTCTTCTGAGCTTCGTCATGTCGCAGAACGCGGGAACTTTGTGGACAAAGATTACAAAAGGAGCTCTAAAAAGGAGCTATAAAGTAAATATTGACAAACAATTCATTGAAAACATACAATACGTTTGATGATAGCGATGAAGAAGTTCAACACCTTCAAGCAACTTGACCAAACAGAAGGTAAACACTTTCAAAACAGCACGGTAAAACTGGTGCACTGTAGATTATCGAGGTAAAGTTGGTTATAGTATTTGGACTTTCTCCTTATTAATAATATAATTTCAGAATGTTATTCTTTGCAAATAATAAATAGGGAAATCGATTTAGCAGTCAGTGACTATTAAAGTACATTGTTCACAGTCTGTTAAATATGGCTAATGTTGTTTTGAAGTCACAAATAATGTTACATGTATTTCAGACCGAATGTTCAAAGTAGCATGGTAAACAATATAATGGATGTCTCACTGAACGAATGCCCGAATATAAAACCAACTTCACCTCAGTCTGAAGGTTACAGTGGTTACAATTATTTCAGAGAAATGTGGCTAGAAACATGATTAAAGCTCCTGTATCTTTATTTGACAGATTTAAGGTATGTTTTTAGGAGACAGACTGTCTTTTAGATTGAACTGATGCATACAGTAGGTCTCCCTGCTGAAAAAAAACAGCAGGTCGTCTCCCAGCCAGTCCAAAAACTAGCCTGGAATGGCCAAAAACTCCTCTAAAATCAGGCTGGTTGACCAGCTAAAACCAGACCACCAGTCTAGGCTGGTTTAAGCTGTTTTTTTTTTCAGCAGGACTCTACTGATTATAAATGCTTAAATGCATTTTTAAGCTGCAGAAGAAAAGCATTCTTGTGTTGTTTCACCAAAAATATGGCTATGATTGTTGCGTGAGCATTATGAACCAATTTATTTGCAGTTCTGTTTAGTATGCAGGGCTCGAAATTAACCTTCTTTCTTGGTAGCACCAGTGCTTCTAACTTCAAAAATGTAGGCGCACCATACAAAATTTTGTCGCACCCACCAAAAATTATGAGCACCATTTTATACTAACAGATTCTATTATATATTAACACTAATCACAACTAACAAATAAACAAAAATCTGCATGCGTTTACTGGCCCTGCACGCACTTTAGGTGATTTCTACGTCAACTTTAGGTGATTTCTAAAACTGAATCTGCCAGTGTTGTTTTTGTTCTCTCGGATCCAGACCTTTACATTTTCGCGGTTGTAGCTCCCTGTCATCGGAACTGAGTGACTGACAGCTGATATTAACCAATCCATTCGTGTTCTGTTCTAGCGCAGTGGGCCAATAAGAAGAGCTTGAAGGCGGGGCAAGCATTGCAGGTTTTGTTTACTGCAGCAAGTTGAGTGCTGCGTTTTTGTTTTTAGGTGCAAAGATGCTTAGTGTGTGAATGTCTCCTAATTTCACGCATGTGGTGAACATTTTGCAGTGAAAGCTGGTCGCATGACATTAATTTTATGCACTCGCACAAATGCTCTCAAATATATTTTGAGGTCGCATACATAAAATTTCCGGTGCATATGCGACCAAAATGGTCACAATTTCGAGCCCTGGTATATCAGGCCCGTAGGGTGTTTGGGCCGTTCGAAAAACAAAGGTCCAGATGTCTGGACCTTTGTTTTTCGAACGGCCCAAACACCCTACGGGCCTGATATAAGGAATTTGTCCCATACATGAGCTCATTTGTCCTATTTTGACTGCTATGTCATCATAAATTGTGAAAATAACCCATTGAAAAAGGCAAGAGCAAGCAGAATCCTCTGTTGGCTGTTTCTTCAGTGTCCAACATCCAGCTTTGCAAGAAAACATACAATTGCATTGAAGAGAAGTCTTCTTTCACTACTATATTGTTTTTAAATAGAGAAAACATTTTTCAAGTAACTTTTATTCTAAATCTTTATCTTAAACAAAAAATTGACACATAAATAGGTGTGAAGCACCAAAAACGGCCAATATTAAAATTAATTTGAATACTAATTTGGTTATTGGTGTTTTTCTTAAATTTTCTATCAAATGTACTTTTTTTTTTTGAAAGAGATTTTAGACAAATCATGAAGCTATTTTATTGTCATTATGTTTAACTTTTTTTATTATTCAAATATCCAAATTGTGACTGAGAAAAGTAGAATGTTCTGGCTAGTTGGTTATTTGGCTAATAAATGACAATAGGCTACAGTTTTTCATTTAAAACTATAGCAGATTGCTATTTTTTTCTAATGATAAATGATGTAATTTATATATAAAAAAATCTTTATTCTAAATCTTTAGGAAATATTGTGGTACATTAAAAAGTGGTTATGATGACCATCCGAGGTCCACCTTTTGAGAAAAAAACCCTTTCACCAGGCTGGCTACAGGTTGTTGTACAGAAATGACACTTTTTGACTTTAGTGAAGAAAATGTATGGTATTACAGCTTAATGCTAACTTAAAAAAACACCATAACCTAAAAGCAGGCTAATACAAATCACAAATATAGCACTTATTTATAACTTAAAACTAGGTAATTCACCTCGTTTTAAATCTAAAGCCATTTTTGCCCCAGCAAAGCACTGCAATGATGCATTTTAAAATCCTGTTGATTAAATATATAAAGAAATGCAATGCTGTTCAGTAAATGTGAAAGGGGAAAAAACATGCATGTTAAAAGGAAACGCAACAAAAGGATTCTGTGTATTTCTTTTTATCAAGGAGAGGCCTTACTGTCATAAGTGCACTATGAATAAATGGTTCCCTGTTGATCGTTTTGCACTCAGGGCTTAAGAGAAATGTGAAATGCTTTAACATGCTTAAGAAAAGAAGGTTCCGGCACGTTCTTTATTTTTAGACAAACATTAACATTGCCTTTATGGATGCCTTCATCACAGGCTGTTTCAGTAGTGCACAAAAAAACATCTTGAATTCTGTTGAAGCTTGCTTACGGTATGAAATTGATTAAATGAAATTGAAACACACTAGTTATTGGTGCAATGGAGAAACAGTGATGGACGGAGGTGGATGGAGATGAATGGGAGGCCATGATGGGCAGGGGTCATTGGAGGAAATTTTACACCCTACGAGAAGTGACATTGAACTTTTAATAACCACAGAGAGTCAGGGTTTCAGTTTAAGATCTCATCTGAAAGCTCACTGACAGTATAGTGTCCCCTTCACTTTACTGGGGCAATAAGACTCACACTGGCTGAGTTCCCCCTGCTGGCCTCACTAATACCACTTCCAACAGCAACCTGGTTTTCCCATGTGGTCTCCCATCCAGATACTGACCAGGCTCAGCCCTGCTTAGCTTTAGTGACTAAGCGGTCTTGGGCTGCAGGGTGATATGGAAAAAGAATAGAAAAGTACTGCATTGGTGAGGAAAAAACTCATTCTTTGTGAACAGCCCCTTGGACTAGACAGCAATCCCACAGCTTACAGCAAAGCTCTCTTACTCATTTTACCCACATTTGCATTAGAATATGGTCCTAAATTCCTAGTTATGCAAAAATAATTAGTGTCGTAAGTTAACATTATAACATTTACGTGCAGAACAATGAAGCACCAGCTCAGCATGCAGTTGGAGAGAAAAGGAGAAGCTCAGCATGTGTCAGAAAGACAAGTAACAGGCCTGTGCGTGGCACTTAATGTAGCAGGTGATTTTCAGGTATGATCTCATCCGCTCCTTGGATCATAATTACATTCCTGCTGTTTCTAGACTCGGAGCAAGACAGAACAGAGATCGCTTAGATCACCGGCTCTCTGAAGACACCGGTACGAGCCAAGCTGAGATGTGCTACCACAGGAGGAGACATTTTGATTATTCTGAAAGCTTGACAGTTTCAGGTAACTATTCAGCATCGATTAATTCGCTGCTTTCAGTCCTCTGAGCCCTGGGGTTTTTAGTAATGACAACATGTCTGTCAAGCTCCAAAACACACATTTGAAGTCACATGATGGATTTTGTTTGATGAACAAATAGAATATTCATGTCATTATTCTGATTATTCTAATTAAATATGTTGCTTGATGGTGACAGTTTGACATAAGATGTTGTGTCTAGAATGTCATTCAGACATTTTATTCCTCTGTATGGTAATGTAGAGTTAATTACAAGGGCCAGGTTTGATGAACAAAGACCAGAGGTTTGTTGCACAAAATAAGTTCAAGAGTTCACACTTAGATATTACTTGATACTATTAGCAGGTTTGGCATGGATGGACATATATTTGTGGACATAAGCAAAATTTAAGATAACTCAGAATTTAAGATGGGCATAAGCAAAATCCCAGTGAATGTTAATTGTGTAAACAAAATCCCTGCGTGTTTTTAATTGGGTAGCGCCAAAGACTATATAAATGGACTTTGGTTCCGCCTATGTTGTTCTGCTTGATAATAGACGAAGTGATTTATCCTGTTAGCCAGCACTCACTTTTGGGGATTTACACCTACCTAACTTTAAATAGTAACAGTTCTATGTTGTTCTGCACGATAATAGACAAAGAGATTTCAAAACGGACACAAAACCTCTTTAGGCGATCAGTTCGATTGCAGTTTTAAGACCTCTGAAATGTGAATTTAAGACACAGGGTTTCCGTGGGTTCTTAAAAACTCTGAAAATGTCTTAAATCCCAAAATCAAATATTTAGGCCTTAAAAAGTCTTACATTTATTAAAATAGTGTGTCATAAGTCTTAAATCTTTTTTTAAAGTCTTAATTTTCCTTTTTTCGTGTATAGCTACCCAATCTGGCCAAAACCCATAAAATCACCAACAAGCCATCTCAATGAAAATTTTTTTTATTTAAAAAGGTAAATTTTTAACTCTATTTATCATTATAGTTTAATTATTTTCCTTACAATAACATTTGTTATAAAGTTCTCCATGTATTTACTGCTGAGGACACTGACCTGGACAGATTGTTGTACATAGTTTTAGTTTATTTATTATAGTTTTTAAAACTTTTAAAACATTTATTTTCTTTTTTGTATTTTAAAAAACTTTTTTAAAAGTTGGGAAACAAGGGTATAGATACAAATAGAGCTTGGTTAAAATATTTTCCTAAGAAATATCTAAATTATTAAAATTTTTTAGTATTCATTTATCTTTTCCATCTGGGCCATTTGAAAAATTCCTTAGTCTTTAGCCCTTTATGAGTCTAAAATTTCATTCATAATGGTTTTAAAAAGTCTTAAATTTATCTTGGCGAAACCTGCAGAAACCCTGAAGACATTTTCAGACTTATTAGGGCCTTTTGGAATTTAAGACTTCTGAAGGATCTGCAGAGACCCTGTAAAAGAGCTGATTTAAAAAGGTTTATATAAAGCAAATCAATATGTAGATATTGAAATTTAAAGTGACAATAAACGATATTTGATTATATTATATTCAAACAATAAAAGCACAAATAAATAATTTATATAATATAAATTATTACCAAAAAAGACAATTTTGATGATTTTTTTTAAATACTTTGAGTAAAAGGTGTGTTGGGAGCAAATGCAATGTGGAGAAAAAAAGCTGAAGGGACTGTCACTAGCTTTATTGCATTGGAAATACATGTAATTTTTTCTCACAGCTGATTGGTTCAGTATGGATTTGCGATCTCTAACCCAGAATAAAACTTGCTCTGGAGTTACCATGGTGATGAAACCCAACCAAACCAAAGCCACCTTCTTGATGCAGAAAATTCACTGTTTGCTTCAACTAAATTCAAACTTAACAGAGTAAAAACCCAAACCAGCCTCAGGATTCAGAGATGAGATCAAACAAATCCTCAAGAAAATCAGAATTAGATGCAAAGACTATAGATGCAAAGACTGTGCCCTGAATCTTATCAAATATGGTTTATCTCAGAGACAAAAAAGCCATATTCAACATATTTTCTAATATGCTGAAATGTAACTTTGATTAATAATTATTCTGTATTAATATTATAATACTTAATATAACACACACAAACAGACTTTTACAGCTATAATTCCATTTAGAAATAATGTTTATATTCATCCATTCAACATAAATAGATTTACATACAAGCAGAACAGATTAGCATAACACATCTATATGTGTTTGCAAACAGTATGTGTGTATTTTATTGGTAATTAGGGATGCTCCGATCGATCACATTATCACATTTCATGACTCGATCGGTACTCGTCAATCTGGCCGATCTCATGAACCAATCGCAAGTGTTTGTTTGCTAGTTTACACACAAAGGAAGACACACATGCTCTCATCAACAGTGCTACAACAAGTACAGAGGTAAATGATGCTGGGAGGTGTGAGTGATTACTGTGTTCACGTCACAGCAGCTAAAGTATACAGTTTATAAAGTCTATTGGTGCGACTCACACGAGTGATCTTTTAGTTGTAAGTACAACCATTTTATGTCCAGTGCTTTGAGCTGATGTGACGCAAGCGAAGCGATCGCCACTACCTAGTGTCTCATCCAATCGTATGGCCTCTCCCGGAGGCTCCATGATTCTCCCGCATAGGCCTCTTCATAGTGGCGCTGTGATACCCACAGATTAGATAAAATACCCTGCAAATCATGGCGACAAAAGTGAATGAGTAAAAGAACAGATAGCGAGAGGCACAGTGATGTTCTTAGCATACACCACAGTGATGTAGTAAGCAAAATCCTCACTCTCTCATCAAGCTGCTGTGTCTGTGTCTGTCCGGAGTTGCAATCATAGAGCTGCTATCAAGAGTTGAGGATGAGCAAATATTTTAATGGCCTTGCATGTATTTAGACCTTTTTACATACAATAGCTGAAAGTTCTGTGTTTTGATAATATTGCAAGTTCACTAAAACCTGGCTGGAAATATTAATAAATTAAATATATTTGACTTTTTTAATAATATAACCTTTCGTAATATAGACCTAGTAATTGCAATAAACAGTAGTTCATAGGATGGGCGTCACAGTTGCAGTGTGGGTAGCATGATCGCCTCACAGCAAGAAGGTCACTGGTTCGAGCCTCGGCTGGGTCAGCTGGCATTTCTGTGTGGAGTTTGCAGGTTCTCCCCGTGTTTGTGTGGGTTTCCTCCGGGTGCTCCGGTTTCCCCCACAGTCCAAAGACATGAGGTATAGGTCAATTTGGTAAGCTAAATTGTCCGCAGATGGATGTTTCCCAGTGATGGGTTGCAGCTGGAAGGGCATCCGCTGCGTAAAACATATGCTGGATAAGTTGGCGGTTCATTCTGCTGTGGTGACCCCAGATTATTAAAGGGACTAAGCCAAAAAGAAAATAAATGAACGAATGAGTAGTTGATAAGTCTATTTCCTTTTAGTAAAGAATTATTGTATTGTCAGAGCAATAGCCTAGTGGTTAGTGCACTGACATATGGTGCAGTAGCACGTCAGGGCGTCCTGAGTTCGAATCCTGGCTTGAGGACATTTCCCTACCCCCCCCCCCCCCCCCCCCTCTCTCCAACTTTGCAACCTGTGTCAATACTTTTCTATCTAAAAAAGGCCAAAAATACATCTTAAAAAAAAAAGAAGTAATGTATTAATAGGTGTACATTTTAACTTCGTTTACAAGATATAAAACCTATGCTCCAAACTTTTTTTCATGGAGACATGTTGAATGCTTCCATCATTTGCAGTGTTTCTAAAATGCTTTGTTAGTCCTTTCTTACCATGTTTAACATGTTTTATCTATTATTTTCTGTACACCTGTGTCTGACCATTACAAGTTTATACTAAACAGTTATAAGATATGTTTGTTTAAGGGATTGTATGCAACATCTTTCATTTGTTCTGGAGAGATCTCCTCTTAAGTATCATACTTAGAGGGAAAATGTGCTTTAGGCATTATAAAGCTTGAAGCATCAGAATCGTTACTTAGACCAGATCACCATGACAAGGAATCGGTACTTGGTATCGGCTGCAAAAATCCAGATCAGAGCATTTGTTTGTAATATTTATTTTCGAATATATAGAGCTTCTATTTTACTAGGGAAACACTGAAAAATGGTTTTGTTTTTTTGACAACAGATGGTAAAACTTCCCATTAAACTTGGGAAGATGTTTGCCACATGTTGCATATTCAAATGTTCATTATAAGCGACTCAAACTCACAGATGGAGTTTCTGTGGATCATTTACTGTGAACCGAGCCACACTGAAAAAAATCAGGTTTATCCTGAGCTGCTCACCTCAATGATCAAGTGCATAATTACAACACGCAGTCTTTGCAATTGGATAATCACCATAAAACATTATGAAGTATCACTAGTTAGAGAATCCAACCAGACAGTAGCACCCTTTCAAATACCCACCATTGCCGAATTTTTAAGTGTTAATTGTAGGTCCTGTAAACAAACCCTAACTCAAAGACGACTAATGATTCACAAGGAAAAATGCTCCTTCAGAACTCTAATTATCTGTGTGGAGAAACACTGCTGTATAATTATATAAATCCTATGATAAATGATTCGGGGGTCTGCTTGTAATCGCAGGCCCAGTAATTGGCGACCTGTGTAGTCGCTTTTAGTCATCTCCACATTTCCACCTGTAATTACCTCACTAATGACTGTAAAGCCAAACAATGATCAGCATTTAGTTTATGAACGCCACTAATCAGGTCTATTGTCCAAGGTTACGCCCTCGATGCCACACTTGCAATAGTTCAGTGTCTCTGCTTCTGCCAAACAGCCACGTCATGTGATTTCATGGCTAATTATGAGCCTCCAGACGGCTGGAAGATTTACAGGTCAGCTCTGTATCAGCTCCACACAAACATTCCCTCGCAGCCCAACACGCGATCCCACTTTCTTTTTTTATGCACTGGCTGTCCTCTGATGGAGCCCTTGCAGTAAATTGAAAAGGATGACGGTCTGACAGTTTGATGATAGTAATTATCTTCTCAGCGCCGGCTGTAACATTTTCACAACGATCGACGCTAGGGCTGTTCGGACGGACTGTTTTCTGTGTGAAATGCTGCAGCTAATTTGGTAGCCACAAAAAAGAAAACACTCCTTGGGAAATACGAGCGAACATCGAAGACAAAATAAAGCTGCAGGCGATCTGCTCTGCCGCTGATTGTGTGTTTTTAAAATGTACGCGATCGTTTCATCCCTGAGGCAACCAAGCGGACACCCGGGGGTCGGATGACAGGCAGCGGTGAATTAATTGACGTCTCCTCAAACCAATTTTACAAATCTGTCAAGCTTTCTAAATAGTCCCACCGAGCAATTCTCCCTCTAAGCTGCGTGTGCGCGCTGCTGTGCATTTTTGATGTTCACCCCGTGCACACAGAAAATATCACGCTGATAAATCTAAAAATAGGTTTAATAAGTTTAATAAGTTGTTTTAAGTGATTCTACAGAATGCATTGTGGGGGAGTTAAATGCTGTGCGTCAAATTTAAATAAAAGTAATACTCAGGTCAGTAGTCAGTGCCAATTTTTTTAAGTATTATATATTTTTTTTATATATTCTGACCAACAGATTTCTTTACCAGCATCAGTCCTGATGAAATCTACCAAAAATCAATAATTTAAATTACTTTAATGACCGTTTGTTTATTATTTTACTTTTCCCCCATATACAACAGAATTGAGATATAACAATATGCAAGATTTCATCTCAATACCATATATGCATGTATTTATTTGTTTGTTTATTTATTTTTAATTTATTTTATTTTTTAATTAACTTAATAAATAATTGTATGGATTCATTTATTTATTTTAATTATTTATTATTATTATTATTATTATTATTATTATTATATTCATTGTTATTATTATTAATTAAATTAATTTTTTTTATTTTATAGCTTTATAGCTTTTTTTTAACTTAAAAAAATATTAATCACTATTTTCTTTACGTAAAACACAAAAAAATGTTACACTCAGAACCTCAGTAGAAAATAAGTTGCATTTTAAATTGTTTATTTATTAATTAATGTCATATATATATATATAATTAATTTAATGAATTTAATATTTATTTATTTTTTACTTAAAAGGTACTTTCATGAAATTCTGCATATTGTTCTCCTGAGTTTATTGGGCACATATTTGCCCTAAAGGTTCTGAGCTTAACTATTTTTGTATTTTGCGTGAAGAAAATGGTGAATTATTCATTCATTTATTCATTTTCCTTCAGCTTAGTCCCTTTTCATCAGGGGTCACCACAGCAGATTGAACCGCCAACTTATCTAACTTGTGTTTTACACAGCGGATGCCCTTCCAGCTGCAACCCAGTACTGGGAAAAATTCATACACTCATTTAAACACATACACTATGGCCAATTTAGTTTATTCAATTCACCTATAGCACATGTCTTTGGACCGTGGGGTAAACCGGGGCACCCGGAGGAAACCCACGCGAAACCCACGAGAACATGCCAACTCCACACAGAAATGCCAACTGAGATAGCTGGGACTTGAACCAGCTGCCTTCTTCCTGTGAGGCAACAGTGCTAACCACTGAGCCACCTTGTTGCCCCTGAAATATTAAAAGTCCATAATTTAATTTGTTTGCATTAAGATGAAGAAAAAAGACTGATCTATAATGTCTATATGAATGCACAAGGCTGCATTCACGAAATTATTGTGACAAATTTTTGATCATTAAGGTTTCTTCATTAAATGCTGGACAAGCTGTGCTCTCATTTACATCATATTTAGAGTGCAGTATTTTCTTGTCCAACTTTTGGACCTCATGTTAAATATAATGTGTCTGCTCAGGTGGTTGGAAGATTCGCCCAATTGATTTGGGTTTTGCTCAGCAAGAGCAAAATGAGAGGGAAGATTGCCAGGAAGTGTCCCACTGTTACCATTCTGGCCAGTGGAGGGTGCTCTAAGGTTTCTTCAATTTTTTTTTCATTCCTTCAGGCATGAGTCTTGGGTGTTTTTTTTTTTTTTTAGGTCAGGTGACCCAACACTAGGTTACCTCCATTTGATTTCTGCTGCTGTTCCCATGGCAATCGGTCACTTGCGGTTTAAAGGCTTGTCTGAGTGAAATAGTGTGGACTCTGCATGTGTTACAACCGTTTGGTAACTTGTCTGTTAGCGAAAAGGGAATAAAATACACAGACATGAGTGTTTGTGGACACTTAAACCTCCATGTTGCAATCTATAGTTATAGTTATACGCAGCATATTAATTTTATTGAATGGTTTTTGGTGAATGTGTGCAGCTATACAGGTACTGTATGGCAATTGTTAAGAAAGCACTTACAAATTCTCATTTTCTCTGGATGTACCAGATTTTCTAGGTATGGTTAAATGTTAATGTTTGTTTTATGTAGGTCTGATAAGATTTCTTACAAATTTAAATAAAAATGGCCGGGTCATACTTTACAATAAGGTTTCATTAGTTAATGCATTTACTAACATGAACTAATTATGAACAATATTTGTACAACATTTATTACTCAGTGTTCAACATTTACTAAAGCATTATTAACATCCAAATTCATGCTTGTTAAGCTTAGTTAATGCAGCTTGAGTTAAAATGAACTAACAATGAACAACCAGTATTTTCATTAACTAACGTGACTGAATATGAACAAATACTGTAATAAATGTATTGTTCTTTGTTTAATAAATGTATTGTTCTTTGTCTGTTCATGTTAGTAAATGGATTAACTAACATTAACTAATACAACTATTGTATAGTGTTACCAATGGTCATTTAGAGCATTATAAGTTGTGATTGTAAGTCTGCGTTATTCCAACTAAACGTGTATTTTTTAACCCTTCTGACATCTAAATATAATTATACATGTATGAAAACATGGCACATTTTTTGGTTAATAAAAGCATAAAATTGTATTTTCACTGTATAAATGACAACTTTTTCTTCTTATTATTTAAATTAAGGCGGCACAATATATCGTACAATATTCAGCATCGATAACACAATGTGTGCATCCACAATAGTCATATCAATCCAAATTAATACATTTAATAATGCTTTAGGGACCAATTCTCACTATTAACTAGTTGCTTATTAGCATGCATGTTATTGAGATATTGGCTGCTTATTAGTACTTATAAAGCACATGTTCTGTATGATCTTATTCTACATTCCTAATCCTACCCAATACATAAACTACCTCAATAACTATTAATAAGGAGCAAGTTAGTATTTTTTGAAGCAAAAGTCAAAATGGTTTGCTAAGAACGAGAACTGAATCTTAAAGAGCCCCTATATGCATTAAAAAAGTGTCATATTTTAGTTTTGGGGGTCTCCAACAACAGTCTTGTATACATGCAAGGTCAAAAAACACTTTCATCGACTTATGATATGCATTTATTTTCCCTAATTATCCCAACGCCTCCCATATGATTTGTTCAGCGATTCATTGGTTTCCAATGACCCAGTCTGTTGCAATTGGTCGACTGTGTTCAGAGAGAGACAGAGAAAAATGCACGCGTCACGTTTTCAACATGGTTTTAGAGGCGAAATGAGAATATAAAGAGTTAACCTGATACAGTACAAGCGGTTACAAATAACAAAACACAATTAAATACAAAAAAACTAGAGAAAACAAGGAGGCAACCATTTTAATCGCACTTACTTGCACTTGTGAAATGGACGAGGAAGCTTTTGTATGAATTGTGCACTGTAAAGTTCCTCTCAAGCTCTGGCAAAGTCCCATACATCGATAGTCTTTTCTGATCCTTCCTTTAACAAATGGCTGATGAATCCCACGTTGTAAGCATGTAGATTGCTGATGCACTCGTCAGAAAAATTATGGAAACACGGCACAAGGCAGGGGCGATAATGCTGAGGTATTTTTACAAAAATAGACTTCAACCACTGACTCTTCACAGCCTCATCTTTGGGTAGGGATAATATGCGGCTATGCGACTTGATTCAACTGGGATCTGCTACAGTTTTTGTCTTCCTCTTTTTCTTTACAGTGTTTGTGGACGGGGCCAGCGGTTTCAATTTTCCCACGTCTGCGCATGCAACAAATGGGCGGGGCTTCCGTTTCATACCGACGTCACGCCGACACTGCTAAAGACTCGTTCCAGCGGCAATTCATTCGAACCACTATGAGTCGACTCTTTGAATGAATAGTTTTAAGCACGTTGCACTTTCAGATTTAAACATCAGCTGGACATTTCGCTTCACTTGAGCTGTGTTACACACTGCATTGAAGGTCATTTTCAAAAACCCGTAATAGGGACTCTTTAAACTAAAGTGTGACACAAAATTATCTCCATAAGTATATCGTATTATATATCACAGAAAAACAAAATATCGCAATGTCAGATTTTTCCAACATCGTGCAGCCCTATTTTAAGTTTATAAGAAATGTACTTTAGTTTTCAAAAGACAATAAAACTTCTGTTTTACTAAAACACACATTAATTGTAAAAACATAGTAAATAATTATGTATTTGAGCATGCAGTTGTACAGAATGTACAGGTGTTTGTGTATGCTGCTTGCTGTTTAAACTGTTTAGACAGCTGATCATTTCAGTAGATTAGATCCCTTAAGCTGTTTTTATAAGCCTCTTTTTATCCTCCGACTTGTCACTATTACTTTTCTCTGTTGTATAAATACGGCTAATAATCTGCCATCTCCCAGGGAAACAACTACAGTAGGATGTGTTGAACTCTGTAGCAGCCATTGGGGACTGAACCACATTTATTTCTCAGACACAAAGTCTCTACAGTATGTGTATGGAACTAGAGAGGGAATGAAATAGAATATATTTGAGATGATATAAATGTGAATTGTTTTTTGGAGAAGTTGTTTGAACTTCCATTTGGAGGGGCAGGATAGCATGATTCATCTTTTAAAAATTATGTTAGCTATAGACTTTGCCCGCTAACGCTAATAAATCTAATATACTGTAGAATGTTAGTTGCACTATTGATTTGGACTGTTTAAATTGAATGTGCAGCATACTCTATTCTATGACCTTCGTAATGTCTATAGAGGTAAGCATTCATCCTTTTCAATGACATCACAGTCACTTCTGGATATTGTGTGTTATTGTTAATCAATAGTGCGACTATAAGGTTTGATTGATAGTCAGGTTTCTTTCTGTGTGGATTCTTAAAGTGCCCCTATTATGGATTATAAAAGGTTACATTTTGTCCCCAACAACATGCTTATGTGCAAGTTTTTACCTACTTACCATGTTTTGAAACTAAATTGGCCGTAGCGTATGTGTGTGCATGTGAGAGTGAATGGGTGTTTCCTAGTACTGAGTTGCAACTGGATAGGCATTCGCTGTGTAAAACATATGCGTTATTCATATTCAGGTTCCATGTGAAGTGGAAAGGAGTACGGCTGCCATTTTTGTGGTTGAACTGTACTATGCTGTCAATCTGCTGTGGTGCTGAATTAGCGGAATTATGTTAGGTTGCTTTAGTAGTGCCAGTAAATTTAACTACTTTTCATTATATGAATGTGTCCTGATGTAATTGATAATAATGTGCTTTACCAACAGGCTATCTAGTTCCGTGATCATGCTTGCTCTAACGTTACTCAACTAATGTTAAACCGCACCGCTTGACTTTCTTTATTCTTGAATAAAACTACACTGATTTGGTTATAATCGCGGTTAAACAATTAAAATAACCCTTTTACACTTTTAAACTATATTTTACTCTTATTACTCTTATCTAAAATGGAGTATGCTGCTACTTGTTGGTTTTTCACTGTCATAAAAATGCAAACGTGCATAGTTCAATGCAGGATTGTAATCTAATTTGATTAAAAGACTGTCACTCACCATTGCGTTTATGACAAATAAATATTGTGGATGTCATGTGTTAATTCTTGAGATCTATATCACTTTCTGTGATCAGGTAAATGTATCTTCAAAAAACATTTTGAATGATAAACATGTGATGATATATAGTAGTGAAAGTCTTCACTGTAAATGCCCTGAGAGCTTTGCTGCTGTTTGTTGTTGTGGATTGTGAACAACTTAGATATACACTTGCCCAGTGTTGTAGGTTAATACCAAACTCTATGGTTTAGCAGATCAACAGAATGCATTTTCTGTAAATACTTTTTTTTGGCTTTTGAGTTTTCTGATCACCAGTAATAGGCTGTATGTCCTAAAGTTTGTGGACACGGCAAACAGTAGTGAAGCCATGAATAATTGTACAGAAAAGTTGAAACAGACACGTCGCAAATTTGAAGGAACAAAACACAATTCGAGTTATCAACTAGAAGCATAATAACCAGTATTTGTTTATTCTTTTACAAAATATTGATTTTATTTAGTCTCATTTAAATGCTCTGTGGTTGTGAGTGTGATTTATCGGGCATAAATATGGTGGTGAGCATAGTGGATAAATAACTCTTGAGTCGACTCTTTTTGAGAGTCAATAACACAATTTCTTTTTTTGTGTGCGCTTCCTGATCAGGACATACTTATCTGTTTTTTTTTTTTTTTGCCTCTGAGTCATTTGATTTTGAGTATCTACGGATAGCGAAGCTTGATCCTATACTTCTATAATACATAAAATAATAGAGAGTCAAAAAAAACAGATACAGGATGTTCCTTATTTTTTATTTAATTTACCTTATTTTAACATTTAACAATTCCGTTAACAAACAGACCACTTCTATGAGGTAGCTTGAACAGTCAAGTAATAATTCTTATTCAAATTCTTCACTTTTGGACTTAAGTGCAACAGTAAATATAAAAAAAATCTAATATGAAAACAAATAGCACCTCAAATACTGCAAGTTTACATATCTCACAGTTTGCTATGGCAATGTTGTCATCATCAACTTTTATAATACCTCCAGATCACAGACATACGCTTTCCGCTTCCTACTTCTGTATTCTACTTTGCTGACAATTCCGATCACATTATCGGATATGGACATCCCTACTTACAGAGTTAAATCTTAGCTGCATATTTCCATTCACTGACAGTAGAATTACCCACGCAAATGCATAAAAGGTCATTGTCAAACAGCCACAATAGGGCCACTTTAGCTTCATTCACACTGACTTGTCAGGGTTATAACACTTATATTTACTCTAGACATACAATGTAAAAAGTGATTAGCTGACGTTACTTAAAGTGAGTAAACCTGTTGATTCAAAAGTGATTAGTTGACCTAAAACTGAGTAAACCAGTTGTCTTAACTATTAAGTAAAAAAAACTATTAAAAAACTATTAAAAAAAAACTGTTCTTGATTTTTTTTAAGTTTTGATGGGTTTACTTTTTTTTTAAGTAACTATTTTTTACACTGCTTTTGACGGTATCAAATTTATTGTTGCAGTATATGTGCTTTTATTATGATATACCATATGATATACTTGATATAGGATGTCAAACTTATTACCTCAAGCAGTATTATAACAAAAGTACCCTTTCCTCTCTGCAGCCACTGTTCTGGCGCAGTTTGGGTCTACTCCAATCTTTTGGAATGCTGGGTCCATCCATTTCATTCGAGGTCTGCCTCTTGGACATCTTCCTTGTGTTCTTGCGTATTATTTTATTGTGCACAAATATTCATGGCAAACTAAGTAATAAATCTCAGGGCTGAGTTGTGGCAGGAAGATTATCCGTGGATTAAATTGGTGATTGGTGGTTCATTCCACTGTGGCGACCCCTGATGAAGAAGTTGGAAAATCGTGATTGTGAAATAAAAGTGTTGCAACAGCAAGTGCTAATTTTAGTCCTTGTTTACAGTGTTACATTTTAGTTATTAAAATAATGCTCAAGTAATCATGCTTTGTTAACTAAAAATGTAATAGAGATGTACCCCTAAATATTAAATAATGTAAAAATAGTAAAATAAATAACACACAGGTTAAACAAAATACAAAGTTTAAAATGTGTCATTTAGAGCACTGTGGTATAATGTTTGGCTGTAAAGGCTGAAATAGCTGTCTTAACATAGTCAAATATTCCATCCATACAAAATTAGTTAACGTAATTTGTTTAAAGGTCACCCACATTAACTCGCTGTCATTCCATATGGCGCTAAAATATGGCCTGTCTTTATAATGCCATTAATGCAAAGTAGATTAAAACTGGAGGAAGTGTGATATTCCAGTTTGCTGCTCTTGAAGGTGTTATTCTATAAATAATGGATGGAGAATCTCAACAGCATGCTTTCAACACATTCTTGACAAGCATTCTGCTACTTCGATACTTATTAATGGCATGTACTAAAGTTCAAAGTGATACTTCTAAAATGGTACTCTTAAAAAAAAAAAGAACAAATCAGACCTGTGAAGGATACTAGAATTTTTTTTTCAGTGCAATCTTACGTTAGTATTGTGAACTCACTAAACTTATAGTTAGGCTTTTTTAATAAATCTTTCCAGTTACAAATAACTTATACTGGTTTTGTCCACATTGTATTTCACACAGTCATGCTGAGGTAATAATCCAGCATACTGTACTCAAATGCTTTCTCTATTTTATGGAACTTTAAAGTAAACATTTTTTATTTAATCTGTTCATTTATTATTATTATTATTATTATTATTATTATTATTATTATTATTTTATTTTTTTATTATTATTTTTTATTTTATTTTTTATTTTGGAAGTGTTGATATTTGAAAAACTATTTTGACCACAGTGTCAGGCCCCAAGCCCCAAAACACTTGCAGCCAATAAGCATTAGGGGCTTGTCTAGTAACAATAGCGATTTTAAAAAGGTACAAGGTCTTGTTGGGCTATGGGCTAGTTTGTTTCAAAAATCAACATCACTTGGACAAATTTGCTTAGTGCAGCTTAACTATGGAGAAATATTTAAATGCATACTCATAGCTGTCAACATTGGGATGTGAATAAATGAGTTTTGTAATAATGAAATGACAGAATGAGAAAGCACTGAACTACTAAAATATAATTTAATACTTTAAGGGTTCATACAGTCATGGAAAACCTGGAAAAGTCATGGAATTTTGACATGACATTTTCCAGGCCTGGAAAAGTTTTGGAAAAACAAAAAACCCAAGGTTTTGGAAAAGTCATGGAAATTACATTTAGTCACTTGCTTTTGTCCAAAGCAACTTAAGCTGCGGTCACACTAGAGCTTGTACTTGCGAAATTCTGTCGTATGATGCTGTGAAAAGGCATGGTATTAAACAATATGATTAGAAGTTAATAAAAGTGACCCTTTACTTACTTTCTTGGCCAAAAACATGGTCTCACATCATTGGTGCTGTGTAAGCGTCATTTATTTTACATAAATATAAAAATAAGTAAAACTAAAGAGATTGTGGCGTGTTTTATGAAATGCTGTAATTTAAATGTGTATTGTTTTTCTTATGTTTTACCACATAAACGTAGACATTAAATGAAACATTAGGTCATGAAAATTTACTTGAAAGTCCTGGAAAAGTTATGGATTTTTTTGTAGTAAAAATGTGTATGAACCCTGTACTTTATAAAAAGCTTTTTTTTTTTTGGTGATGGCAGCTTAAAGATGATTCTCATATGGAGAATGAAGTCACATGCATGGCTCAGTCCTGTATTTTTTCCACAGACTTCAACAGAGTGGAAAAATCTTGATGGTTCTGTGGGTCTCGTCTATCAAATCTGATCTTTAATTTGCATTCTCTTTTGGATTCAAGTCAGGTGATTGGCTGGTCCATTATAAAGCTTGATTTTCTTTCTCTGAAATCATTTGAGAATTTCCTTGGCTGTGTTTTGGATCATTGTCTTGTTGAAATGTCCACCTTGATTTCATCTTCATCATCCTGGTGATGTTGAACTAAAGAAGCTAATATTCATTTACAATGATGAAGGGCAGAGGGTTGCTGAAGAACTAAGATTTCAGTTGCTGTCTGGGCTTTCACTGCTTTTCAACACCTTCCTTTTTTATGTGTTCAATACTTTTTCCCTGTGTCATTTCATTTTATTATGCATAATGTAATTTGTAAACTAAATAGTTTTGTTTTCTTTGCATATAAGGATTTCATTGGTTATAACCAACATCCAGGGAAAATTTTAAGTCAACGACACTTTTAGAAATATGTTTTCTGAGAAAAGGGTGATGTGTTCAATACTTATTTTCCCTGCTGTATTTGTCAAGAAATCAGTGTAACAGGGATTTAAACTAACAAGTATTTCGCATGGAAGTGTGAGCTTTTGGTTTGAATAGATTTTCAGTGAAATCTCTAAAATTGACAGTATGAATATGTTTTTTCTATTAGTGTAAACTAATCATTTTATTCTGTATGAATCAGAAAACCGTACACTAAATATGTACGTCTAATCAAGTTCCTTACTCTAATGACATATAAATTCTGTTCTGATTGCAAAGATAAATAATTTTTTTATAAATGCAACAGCTTTAGTCATTTATGCATTCATTTTTCTTTAGCTTAGTGCCTGATTATCAGGGGTCACCACATCGGAATGAACTGCCAACTTTTCCAGCATATGTTTTAAACAGCACACACTATGGCCAATTTTTTACCCAATTAACTTAGTATACCACATGTTTTTGAACCGTGGGGTAAACCCACGCGTACACGGAGAGAACATGCAAACTCCACACACAAATCCCAACTGGCCAAGTTGGGACTCGAACCAGCGAACTTCCTGCTTTAAAGCAACAGTACTAACCACTGAGCCGCCGTGCTGCCCCTAGCTATAGTATTAGCTATATATATTGAAATGGTTTCTCCAACACTTACGGTCAGAAAAAAGAAAACCCTATAAGAAAACAAGTAATAAGACTGAAGTGAATGAAAGATGTAGATGCATGTGAGCAGCTGAAGTGATTGAAATGGAAATCATTCAGAGATGTGTAGAGGGAAAAGTCTCTGGAAATGTCTAAATTGCTGAAGCAAAATCACAGCTCCTGAATAACAAAGACATGCAGAAGAAAAATTCGGTTTAAACTACATTTTACCGTAATGCATGCTCTTCACTGTTGGTTGATTTAAGAAAATGCCTTCTTAGAATATACTGTCAATGCACATCCTTCAATCCTCATTGAACAGAGGAAATGTTGTCATTTCAGTTAGATGGAAAGTAGTGCTTTAGCTGAATTTTAAAACAGAAGTGCTAGTATTTCGTCTGTTTTTTCACACAATGGTTTTTAAAGGGAACATAATTAAAATCTAAATTTTGCATGTTTAAGTATATGCCAATGCGTCTGCTAGAAAGCAAAAACCATAAACCAGTAACTTTGTTTCTGATGCCATTTTTCCTAAAGCATTTGGAAAAACAAGCCACTCAAACTGTGTTCCTCTAATGATATTGGAACTTAATCTTATTGAATATTACCATCCCTTAATCTGCACGTTTCCATTCACAGCACCACTGCAGCAGTTGCCATTTCTGTTTGCTCGCTGTAGCAGCACGAAATTTACAATGTATGTGTCAGAAAAAGCATTACAAATGTTCTGTTGTTAGATTTAGAGCTTCTATGAGACGAACCACTGAGGAGATTGGGATTTGAATTTATTTTTAAAAGTTACATGATGGCAATGTGTTACATATTTGCATAAAATAATTTGCTACATTTTCTATAAAGACAAAATAATTATACTAAAGCTGTGGTCACACTGCACCCTTTGCCCCATAGACTTCCATTCATACGCATGCCAATCAGAAATGCAAAGTTTTGCATGTCGCTGCTTTCTAAAGTTCATGCTTA
This sequence comes from Danio aesculapii, assembly GCF_903798145.1. Lineage (NCBI taxonomy): Eukaryota > Metazoa > Chordata > Actinopteri > Cypriniformes > Danionidae > Danio > Danio aesculapii. The sequence goes on from NC_079446.1 coordinate 41,811,895, forward strand.
TTGAAAAATTGCATTGTGTGATTGCGTGAGACCAACAGAAGATCAAAACATGTGCCCGAATATAAATGTAAAATATGAAGCAATTGGTTGCTTTATCAATGTCTAATCACACTGTAACAAATTGTTCCATACAATCAATTTGTGTTGGGACCACATGAAGGAATTAGGTTAACTTATTTGTAACTGCTTATTGAAGTGTATTGACCATAATACAGTTGTCAAAAAAAAAAAAACTCAAGAATTGTGTTGTTTCAGGTCTTTTTAAATAAGCAAACATCATTTTTAAGAGCATTTTGTTTTATCCCATCCTTTTTCACAACAGCATGTGACAGAATTTCACATGCTCAAACTACTGTGACCATAGCTTATCATAGGCCAGGATTCCATGCTAACGTGAAGCAAATCTTTTCAAAGTTGAGTTTTCAAAAAGTTTTCAAAAAAATCCTAAATATATATAAGGCACATTTACATCCAAGTTGTTAGAGTGGCTGACTGTAGTATTGGTAACCTAGCAACCAACAGTAAACAATTTAAGCATAATGAAGCTGATTGGTCATGTTGGTGAAATGTACACAGAGCTTATTCAGCAAATGTATTTTCATCTCCCATCATTCGCTTTATCCTTTTATTCAAAGCCACAGTGTACAAACTTTTATTTTGTGAATTAGGGTGCTTTTACACTAGCACTTTTGGTCCGCACCCAGGTTCGTTTGACATCAGAGTTTAGCTAGTGTGAATAATGCCTTCTGAACTCGAGTACCATGAGTCCGTCTGAAGGAGGTGGTCAGGGGTACTGTTCACACAAATCTCGGGCCGATTTAATTCTGATATAAATGCAGTCGTACTAAATAATGGAAGTGAAGTACCAACTGTACAACAAACTTTAGTTTTTATAACGATCATTTGTGTGTGTGTGTGTGTGTGTCTGTGTATCACATAACGTTACCTTTGTGACAAGCGGGACTAACCCAGTGCAAACACTAATGTCTGCTTGTCTCCTCGTGACTTCTGACTTCTGCAGACATCGCGTTATGTTCTGAACGTTTTAATGTCCAAAACCAAAGATTCAGTAAAAGCAGAACAACCATGATATGCGTACGTCTTTCCATTTTTGGTGGCAAGGGGAGACAACTAAACTTGGGTTTGGTTTAGGCAATTGAACCAAGTATGAAAGCACCCTTAAGTGAAGTTTATTTGTAAACCAATTTTGAGAGGATCACATTCCTATGATTGATCATGGCTGATCCCACATTGACTAATGCATAATTCATCAATCAGACGATTCCAAAAGCCTCCATAAATAACTAAAATAAACTTCCGTACCATAGTGATCTTCGTTTTGAAGAATCCCCCCTTCCTCCCCTACTCCTCCTTTTTTCCTATATTGGCGGCACAGCAGCTCAAAGGTTAGCACTGTTGCCCCACAGCAAGAACATCACTGGTTATAGTCCTTATCAAGCCAGTCGATGTTTCTGTGTGGAGTTCACATTTTCTCCCTGTGCTCACGTGGATTTCTCCCAGGTCCCTCGGTTTCCTCCCACCATCCAAATACGTGCAACTTAAGTTAATTGACTACTCCAAATTGACACTATAGACCTGCTCCTAGTAAGTAGTTATCTCTTCATAACACTAGCTTCAAACAGCAGGGGAGTTCTCGAGATCTACCTGAGCTCAAACTCTCCCTCTCGCCATAGAAACGGGAGGGAGCCCAGGTCTCGAGGATCTTATGAGCTCAGGGCTGTCTCCCGGGACAACATGCCAAACACACTTTATAATCAATCATCAGCAAGGTGTGAACTCTTAAAAAGATAATTATTGCAAATTTTCCACGTATCATTCGATACTTCTAAATACACATTAACACATTATGATGGAAACCCATCTATATAAAGTTGAAGTCAGAATTATTAGCCCCCCCTGAATTAACGGAGATAATTTTTTTAATGCTGACCGTAAATAAAATTTGACTAGATATTTTCTACTTCTGTACAGCTTAAAGTGACATTTAAAAACTTAACTAGGTTAATTAGGTAAACTAGACAGGTCAGGGTAATTAGGCAAGTTATTGTATAACGATGGTTTGTTCTGTAGACTATCAAAAAATATATAGCTTAAAGGGTCTAGTAATTTTGACCTTAAAATGTTTTTAAAAAAATTAAAAACTGCTTTTATTCTTGCTGAAATAAAACAAATAAGATTTTCTCCAGAAGAAAAAATATTGCCAGACATACTGTGAAAATTCCCTTGCTCTGTCATTCCGAAATATAAAAAAATTCAAAGGGGGGGCTAATAATTCTGACTTCAACTGTATGTTGTTGCTTATGAACGAAATATGTCCCCCTTAAAGGAACCAGAGTTCATAAGAAAAAACCTGAATTTTTAAAATTCAATCACAAGGTTCTCACTGTCTCAGTGACTCTGAAAGTGCGACTGAAGTGTTTCAGTGACCTTTCAGTTCTTGTGATTGCTTGCAGGTGTGTTTGCCATTATTATTCAGATCTATTTTTGCCATTTTTGTCCCCATCACTCCTTCTCCTTTTTTTTCTTTCTCAAATTTTTCATCCTCCCATGCCCTCTGTCTTTCTTTTTCCCTCACCGAGGATTATATTATTGAGTTTCCCAGAATGCTGTGGGAGGTTGAAAGCTGTAGGTGGGATAAGACATTTAGTGGTTGGCTTCCTGTTGTTAGCACTCGAGTGTATGCCGCTCCATCTTCACTGTCTCCTTCATGCTTTGACCTTTGGCATTGAAAGGAAAACAGGAGATCTGGAGTGCAGATGCCAGGGAGTCTTTAATAGTCCTTGGCCACCACAGAAATTCATTTCTAGAAGCACAGCAGCGAATGTGCATGCAAAAAAAATGCTCACTTCAAGGTTTAGTTTTATAGAAGCTTGAAGTTTATGTTTAGCACTGACATTTTATTTGGCTTGAACGGTTGCATGAAGCTTTTCTGCTTAATAATACTTTACATTTGATCAATTTAATACATTTGTGCTGAAAAATGAAAATACAGTTTATTCCATCAAATATTGATTGGCAACATTGAGATCGTCTTGTCTAAAAATGAATAGAAACATGTCTGAAGCTTGTAGTTTTTATCTAGCACTGACATTCTTTATTTTGCTTAAACAGTTGCATGAAACTTTTTTTCTGTTTGATAATACTATACATTTGGTCAGTTTAATTTACTTTTTGCTGAAAGATGAAAATGAGAGTTATTCCATTAAATATTCATTGTCAACATTGGCATTGTGTTGTCTAAAATGAATAGAAATATCACTGAAAACATGGCGCCTTTTTATTTTATGCTTAAAAAAACAGGAGTTTATTTAATTCACGAATGAAACTATAATTGTTCCACTCAAGAATATTTCAAGTTGTCTTTTTTTCCCAAACTGCATACATTCCTAATACAATTATATGCTCTTTATTTTTATACTGATAATTAGATGCATGTTATGTCTTATGTATTAATGTCTTTTTTATGCACATACATTTACACTGAAAAAAAGATCCATTTGAATTTAGTAATTTTTCTACTTTGTTTGTTTAAATTCAGCCGATATATATATATATATATATATATATATATATATATATATATATATATATATATATATATATATATATATATATATATATATAGTTTGCATCATATTCTCACCACAAACGAATCGCTCCAGGGTTCGTTTGAAAGCGTACTGAGACCACCTCTTCAAGGAGGTCTTGGTACACTTTTTTTGGTCCACTTCACAACTGCCCGAATGAACCACACCAAAAGGGAAAACGAACTCTAGTGCGATTCAACCGAACTACATGGGGCACGTGTGAAAGCACCCTTAAATATAGGTACATAAATTTAGAAACAAAACATAAATCAATAAACATATAATGAAAAAATATATATAAATATGATTATAACAAATAAATTAATTGACAGCTGGGCTTTACAATGAATATTTTTTCCAGTGTAGTTTGATGCAGTTTCACCATTAATTGTTTTATGTTTATGGATCTTATATCTGTGATTGGTCCACTGTGGCTGTGCTTGTTATTCTCATCTTGATTTTTCCACATCTAGTTTTTATAGATATGGCAGCCCTGTATTCCTTTTGACAGCGTCAAGACTGTGCGCGTATGAGCAAGTATTAAGATGCAGTGCTTGTGGTGAAGAAAATGGTTTGATTCTATAGAAAGTGGCAGCGTTCATTTGTAGAGATGTCAGTATGACATTGCGGACAGGGGCATGTTAAAATGTCATCTATTGAGTCACAGCTTGCAGAGTTGAAGGGAAAATAAGGATGAACCTCAAAGAGTGCAAAAGTTCTCAGTTTTACTACAGGAATCTGCCGGCACCCACGGCGAAGCAGTTAATCAGTCTTTGCATTTTCCCATCATGTCAGCGGTGTGAATATGCTTCTGTCCCAGACCAAAACACAGTTCCTTTATCTTCTGCTGCTTTAACGCCTTCTCACTGCTTGATAGCAATCTGATCACACGTGCTTTGATCACGGCATGGGCTTTCAGACTGCAGACATGGGCCAGAGCTCTCCGAGAGGTAATCCGAAGTGCTTTACTGTCAGACACGTTGCTAACTCATGCAAGGAAGCTTCTTCCTGCGGGGTTCATTCTGCCAATGCTTTCAAATTGGCTTAAGGGTCTTGTGCCACTTTTTTTATCTGAACTTCAATAACTGTTCAGCTCCTCTTGGTATATCTGTTCAAAACGGGACATGGCCGTGCCGTTTCCTCTTAAACCAAGTCAATACCTCATGAATTAATTACTGCCACCAAAATTGGGAGGTGAAAGAAAGATAAATGTTAATGGATATTGGGTTCACAAAGGCATCTGCTTAAGTGCCTTCAGAAGGCTTTGACTAACCTAGGAGTAGCTGGTCGGTAATGGTGTAGATTTTTTGATAATTCTTACCAGAAGCTAAAAGCTTTTTGAATATGTTCACCGTAAAAAAATAAGGAATGGTCTCTGGTAGGGCTGCACAATATATTGTTTCAGCATCAATATTACAATGTGATCATCGCGATATTGATGCCGTGTTGTATTGTAATTGATCATTTGCTTGTGTCTTTGAGGCCTATAGCTCCTTTCACACTGCAATAACGGTAAATATCAGGAAGATTTCAGGAACGACTTTACTGCTAAATTTTTAAAAAGCGCTGTTCACACAGGCAAGCACGTTCCAGAAAGACAATTTGCAAAATACCTGTAAATTCAGCCATCATTAACCAGAAATTACCTCTAAATAGTTGCACTTTGTATTTGTAAACATAGACAGGGTTAGACAGTAGCTTTGTTACAGAGACATCCAAAGGCAGAAGCACGAATCGCTGCTAAATGTTGTTACACATTTGACTACATTAAAAATTCTGTGGATGGAAAAGTATTGTGAACAACTTAGTTGTAAACATAAGGAGGTACTTTTGCATGTCGAGGTGTAAATTTGTGACTAGCACTCACCGGAGCACACCTTTACATGCACTTGTGTTGCTCAGCTGAACACAGGGCTTCCAGGTAAACTCACAGTAATTTATCTATACGTTTTTCCACAGTTGGCATTAAGAATGAACATAGAAATGTTATCTGATGAATAACTAGCAGCTAAATGTGTCTGGAGAAGGATTCAAAGGTGCATATTTTCATAAACAGCGTGGATGTGAATGCATTTGATTGTTCTGATTGTCAGAGAAGACATCTCACATCAGCGCGTTCTAAACATGAACATAACCTGTTTTTGTTCCTCTTTTTTTTTACCTGCCAGATTTCATTTTTTTTATTCAGTCAGGAAAAAAAAATAGATTAAACCATTTCTTATTTTGATACATTTGTATCCATCACTAGTATATGAGGATGACTCTAAATGCAGCTGTAAAAACCTTGTGACCTTATCTACTTTCATCCACTTCCAGAAATAGTCCACTTCCAGAAATAGTCCACTTCCAGAAATAGTCTAAAATACATTAGATCGGGTTGTTTTCGTAGTGTAAATGCTTATGTGGTTGAATGCATTCAAACAGCCATAAATACTGCCGACAGATTAAATGTGAATGTTATGAGTACATTTCTAGTTTAACAAGATTCTTTAAGAAGATTCTTTTAAACATTGAATCATACACAAATGCATTTTCTGGCAATGTCCCAAATTTAAAGTGATAGTTCATCAAAAAAAAGACAATTTGCTCACCCACAGACCATTCAAGATTTAGGTCACCTTTGTTTTTTTACTAGAACATTGCTGAAGATTTTTAGCTGATACTCTCTGGTGATTCATAAAGTCAAGTCAGTGGCTACTGGCACAGGCAAACACAAAATGAATACTTGCGGACACTGATTTTATGAATCACCATGGACCACTGTTTCAGAGAAAACTCAGACATGAAAAGTCACCTTCATCTTGGATGGCCTGAGGGTGAGTAAATTATTATTGTTAATATCATTATAATTATTTGATGGACTATCTTTTTAACTACCAAATTTACTACCCAAAAAGGAGCAGTTTTATTAGGCCAAGGGAAGACAGTGACAGTTTCTAGGAAGATTCCATTGACCTTCATGTGTTTGCTTTTGTTCTAGAACCTGATTTGTTACAAGAGTGAAATTAAGGATTAGTACCAGCGCACATCCTGCAAATGTGTGAGGCTGACTGTTTTGTTAGTCAGTTGGTGTTTCTCGTATTCGTGCTGGAATGAATAGATGATTATGAATGAAGTACTGAAAGCAATAGAGGAGAAACAGAAGAGGAAAAGGTGACTCCAGAGACTGAGGCTGGCCAGGGCAGATATGAAGATCAGGCAGCTGAGCCGTGACCAAAACCCAAAAACATGCACACACACATACTCTTACTGCACTCAATGGTCTGCCTCGTCCCCTCACTTCACTTTTTTTTTTTCTGGCATTGCACCTGTAACCCGAATTCGTCCTCCACAGAGTTTCTGAAGGTTAAAAACAGTGGATACGGACTTGTCTGTCTTTTGTTGATAAAAGATTCTCTTGATGCTAAGCTGATTTTTCAGCATCATTACTCCAGTCTTCAGTGTCACATCAGAAGTTATAACGTGCTAGTTGGGAAATCAGTGTTGAAAACAGTTGTGCCTTATAATATTTTTGTGAAAACTGGAATTTTTAAAAACTAATTTTACACAATTCATACTGTAACTTTTTGATTTAATAGCTAATTCGTATTAATTTTTCAGCCTGGTCTCATGATGAATTGTAACACGGCACCAAACCCTACCCCTAAACCTAACAGTCATTGGGAATTTCAAATTTATATGAACTAGCCACTAAAATAAAAAGGTTGGAATTGGCTTGAGATAGCATTGGAATTTTTAATTTCTTGGGTTTGGGTTTTCTTGGGTTGTCATATGAGTGAAATCAAATAGATTTTATCTAAAAGATGTATTTTGTCAATTACAACATAAAAACAATGTATTATAAAATACTTTAATAAATTGTGCAATATGAAACTTATAGGATCGCACTATATGGAAGAGGCTTTTTAAGAAGTACTGTTGAGTATTCAATTTCCAAATTTGCAATTTTTGCAAAACAAATTTGGAACTTTTAGGTTTTTGAATGATATCTGATTTAGGATGGTAACTGGAATATGTAATGGGCTAAAAAGTAAGAAGGTACTATATCGTAAGTAAAAGTATGTGAGCTGAGTAGTATGTCTGAATTCATAGCATTATTAAAAAATCAGTATGCGAGAAGTATCTAGATTACCCTCCTTAGTTATTAGAAATGAGTTATTAAAACTATTATGTTTAGAAATGTGTTGAAAAAAATCGTCTCTCCGTTAAACAGAAATTTGGAAAAAAAAATAAACATGGGACTATTTTAATTCAGGGGGGCTAATAATTCTGACTTCAACTGTATATACTGTGTATGTGTGTATATATATATATATATATATATATATATATATATATATATATATATATATATATATATATATATATATATATATATATTACCAATTACGTATTACCAATGTGTAATATTTCCAGAACAACTGAAAAATTTCTTAATTTCACCCAGCTGTGTGTGTATATATATTAGGGATGCCACAATTCAATATTAATATTTGTGCATTGTGTTTTTTTCCCAGTTTTTTTATTTTATTTCGTTGAGAGTAAATATCCAATCACTATTCTCTAAAGTTAGAGGACGCTTAACCATCATTCCACACTTTAACATGGTGATCGGCGGTGAAGTGAGGCAACAGTACGAGGAAGCGCCCGTGTCTTTCAAATTCGTGGTATGGGGACATTTCGGTTTTGCCATTGAGTATAATGCCGAGGAAGAAAAAATGGTGAACAAAAAAATGACTCTGCAAGCATTGTTTTACACGTATAGCCTACTCAAACGGATACACTTTCAACATGACTGCACATTTGCAGCGCCATCCCCCAGCAAAATCCCTATCTGAAGGCAGGATAGCAGAGATAGTAATAAAGTCCTTCCAAAAACAACAATCCCTCGCAGAATCCTTCTAGCAAACACACTTAACTGGTTCCGAGAGACGCATAAAAATAACAAAAGCAGTGGGGGTGTTCATTGCTAAAGATTTGCAACCGTTTTCTGTGATTGGAGATGCAAGCTTTTGTCATTTATTTATTTATTATTTATTTATTTATTTTATTTTTTTTTTACACCTGTGAGAAATTTTCAGTTTCTCTGGAATTATTAGGCATTGGTAATAATGAGTAAAATGGTCAAGTTAATATTCTTCAAAGGTCTTTTAAATTTGAAATACAAGTATTGTAATTTAGAGGATTTTTTTTTTTCAGAAAGAGAAAATTGGTTAAAACGTTTTAATTAGTTGTGATTAAAAATCTGGGTTATTGCACCAAATATTGATTCCTTAATTATTCTGAAGAAAAAAATTCTCTAAATGACAACATTTGCATTTTAAATTGGAAAGAAATGTGATCTCTTCCTCTTTCGGTGTGTTTATACTGTATGTGTGTGTGTGCATGTGAAAGCTGAAAGTTACTTAATTTAAATAATAAAAAAGCTCCAAACTTTTGGTATATCTAATTTCAAAAGCAGGAACATGTTGTGAAGAATCTGAAGTACCAAGGTAAAAACACGTGAATCAGAATACGAGAGAGAAGATGAAAGGTTGGAACTCACCTCAAAAATGATCTGCCTCATCACTGATGTTATATTTGCATTCATTTCATCATGGTCAGTTAGATGTAATATCACCATCATCTTAAGCTCTCCTACTCAGTATGCAGCTAATATTATGTTATCTGATCATTTTGGGTTCAGAAGTAACTCCCAAATCCACATGTCCACTTCATAAGGCTCTTTAAAAGATTCAGAGCCGTATCAGCTTTCACATGATGCTTTATTTTATTTATTTACTTTGAAATAACAAGCCTTGGTGTGTTTGACAGGTTTTTTTGCTTCTTTTGTGGTTTCAAGAGACACAATTGCCTTCAGGGCAATTTAGTCCAGCTAATGAGTGTGTTTTTCCTGGTTAAATAAAGATGGAATAAAATAACCACCTAACTGTAAATTGAATGGAAAATAAAATCATTACTAGGGCTCGCTTTGAGTTTGATATCGATGATGTATGTAAAGTTATAAATATGGATTTCAGGTTAGAAAATATGTTTTCAACACTGTGTGTTCATTGATCGTTCACTGATGTTTTACCAAAGTTTAGGGAATAAGTTTTGGGTGTACTGAATTTTTCAAGATTACGCTTTAAAAATTCAGAGTAAGCCTTGAAGGTGTAAATGGAAGCCAATTAAGTATTTCTCTTTTCCAATATAGACACTTTAATCTAACTGACTTGTTTGATACTGAATGCTAAGAAATATTTGCCACAAAGATAAATGAAAAAGCCTATGAAGAAAATGGGTACTGTGTGTGAACACATTGACAACCAGGTGTTGAAATAATGTTAATCTGAAATGGTGAAAGCTGAACACGGAGGAGGAGGCGGCAGACTCTCTTTAACTTTCATTAGATGTAGTCCTCAATCATTCCATCTCACACAGCGTGATTGCGGCCAATTGAAGCAATCAAGGGAAGAGGAAAAACAAGCCTGACTGTTCGTCACTGCTGACCACTTATTAGTGAACCTTTATTTCCAAGCCCACAACAAACTTATTTAAGAAGCACAGTGGATGATTAATATTAATAAGTTTTTTTCATCCCCTTCAAATCTGTTTTCATCACTCTAAAGAATGCTGGGTTGTATTAACACAATGTTGGGTCAAGTATGGACAAACCCAACAGTTTGATTTCATTTTATCTATATTTTTAATTGATATTTTACAGACCATACTTTGTTTAACAAATCTTTATTTGTATAGCGCTTTTACTATGAACATTGTGTCAACGCAGCTTAACAGAAGTTCTAGAAAATTAAAACTGTGCCAGTCCAGTTTTCAGAGTTAAAGTTTAGTTTAGTTCAGTTCAGTGTGGTTTAATTTTCACAGCTGAAAGTCCAAACACTGAAGAGCAAATCCATCGATGCACAGCTCCACAAGTCCCAAACCAAGCAAGCCAGTGGCGACAGCGGAGTGGAAGAAACTTCACCAATTGACGAAAGTGAAGGAAAAAACCTCAAGAGAAACCAGGCTCAGTTGGGCACAACTGTTTCTCTTCTGGCTTGGAGTCTAGTTGCTAAAAGCTGCAGGTGTGAGTAGGTCACCGGCAGGTGTTCAGGCAGGCCCACAGGCGGGTGTTCAGGCAGGCCCACAGGATCAATGTGAAGACTTATCTGTAAATGGGGTCTTTCAGGAATCAGTCTCATGCTCTCCACTCCTCCATGACCACCACAACATCTGCTCAGAGTGTCTTGGTTTTTCTTATTTTCCCACAAAATTATTAATTCTAAAGAAACATGTCCTCTAAAAAAGAAACAAAAAATTAGCAAGTTTACAAATAAAAGGGTAAAAAAGAAAAAGCTGAAAAGGTCTCGTAATTAAAATGTAATTGAAATCATTACCACAATAATTGGATTTGTCTATGTTTAATCTAACCAACCCAGCATTTTTAGAGTGATTCCTCAAGGCATACAGTGCATCTGGAAAGTATTCAAAGCGCTTCACTTTTTCCACTTTTTTTAAGTTACTGCTACTAAAATAGATTAAATTCATTTATTTCCTCCAAATTCTACACGCAATACTCCATAATGACAATGTGAAAAACGATTTTTTGAAGTTGTTGCAAATTTACTAAAAAATCAAAAAACTTGAAAAATCACATGTACATAAGTATTCACAGCCTATGCCGTGAAGCTCTAAATTGAGCTCAGGTACATTCTGTTTCCACTGATCATTCTTGACATGTTTCAGCAGCTTAATTGGAGTTCACCTGTGGTAAATTCAGCTGATTGGACATCATTTGAAAAGGCATACACCTGTCTATTTAAGGTTGACAGTGCATGTCAAAGCACAAACCAAGACAAAGGAATTGTCTGTAGACCTCCGAGACAGGATTGTCTTGAGGCACAAGGCTAGGGAAGGTTACAGACACATTTCTGCTGCTCTGAAAGTTCCAACACAATCTCACGGCAATTCGTAACTTTTTGATTTTGTGGCTAATTTGTATGAATTTGTACGATCTAATTTGCTCATCCCCCCAATGACGGTTGGGTTTAGGGGTGGGGTTAGGTGCCACGCCTCATTTTTAAAATTGTACCATTTTGTACGAATGAACTCGTACAATTTCGTACGAATTAGCCACTAAACTGACAAAACGTAAAATACGTTTTATCATGAGATCAGGCTGGAAAGTTCCAATGAGCACAGCGGCCTCCATCATCCATAAGTGGAAGATGTTTGGAACCACCTGAACTCTTCACACCGCACACCGCCAAAATATCAATGGAGTGGCTTCACAACAACTCGGTGAATGTTCTTGAGTGGCCCAGCCAGAGCCCAGACCTAAATCCTAATGAGATCTGAAAATGGCTGTACACCGTCGCTTTCCATCCAACCTGATAGAGCTTGAAAGGTACTGCAAAAAGTAATGGGCAAAATTTCCCAAAGACAGGTGTGTCAAGCTTGTGGCATCATATTCAAAAAGACAACGCTGTAATTTCTGGCAAAGGTGCATCAACAAAGTGTTGAGCAAAGGCTGTGAATACTAATGTACATGTGATTTTTTTATTTTATTTATTTATTCATTTTTTTTTATAAATTTGCAGCAATTTCAAGCACACTGTCATTATGGGGTATTGAGTGTAGAATTTTAAGAAAATAAATGAATTTAATCCATTTTGGAATAAGGCTGTAACATAAAAATGTGAAGCCCTATGAATACTTTCCAGATACACTGTAGATTCAGCAAAAGCTGTTAACGTTGTTCAGAGATTTTGCTTTTTATTGTAATAAGTCACAAAGTTCCTACAGATTTGTTGGCTGCATCATGAAAATCCTGTTCCAACACATCTCAAAGGTGCTCCTGTTCCAACACATCTCAAATATGCACTCAAAGGTGCAAATTAAAAGTTTCCTTATGCAGATTATTTAGCTCATTTAAGGGAAAAAAAATATTTCAGTTTTTTCTTGAAAATACAGATTGATTTAAAACTTTAGATATTTGGGCTAGAAACAGGACAAAACACTCTTAGCAAGATTTTTTTGCAGTGCTGGATTGAGATCTGGTGACTGTGGATGCCATTTGAATTCATTATTGTGAACCCATGGTCATGTTCAATAAACCACTTTGAGATTATATGAGCTTATTTGAGATATGTTGCGAGATGGTTTGATTATTCTACTGTAAGAAGCATCATGGGTTCACTGTGGTCATGATGAGATACACATGGTGAGCCTCAATACTCATGAAATATTTAAATGATGCTCAGTTGTTACTAAGAGACTGAATGCATGCCAAAAGAAATGTCATTTACACAATTACTGTACATCAACTACTGATCTAAGTCTGAACAACTGATGAATTGAATGCGGTTTAGTCTGACTTTACCATTCAAATGTCAATTGAGACTCATTAGACTGGGCGACTTTTTTCAAATCTGCTATTTTTTATATTTTGGTAAGTCTAAATTGTAGTTTAGTCTAAATTGTAGTGGACCAAAATCTCTATGCCACGAAGGATTAAGGCAGTTATAGTTAACTCTGTGCTAGTAAAGTGTACCTAATAAAGTGGCCGGTAAGTGTATATTCACAGCTGATTACAGATTACAGGTTTTATAGACAAATGCACAATTCCTAGTCTACAGTACGTGCATTAATGCATTGACTCCTTTGTAATTGGCTGAATAGACATTTGCATTAACAAGCAATAGAACAGGTCTTCATAATATTCACTTCATTAAAATATGTTGTACATAAAATAAAACAAAACAGATTGAAGCATAACAGGGGTCTTCAACATCTACCCAGGACACGGTTTGTTTAATGAGTTTGTTTAAAAGTGTCACCTTTTTCGATGTCCCCTTTGGACGCTTCGACAGATACCGGTCCCCCATGTGTTTGTACACAGTGTAATGTGTGACTGGAACACTGAACACATTTACTAATTACACATCTAACAAGCTTGTTAGACCACACTGGCGAGTACCAATCAGAGCCATTTTGTTCTCGTTAGCGAAATCACAAGCTTACCCCACAAAAGCAGTGATGTAACACCATGTAATTAGCGATTTAAAGGTGCATGTTTCTTCTGACGGATAATATGTTTTCATGGATACCAAGGCGGTAATTATTCTAATCCTCAGAGTGTTCAAGCCTGTATGATTTTTTTTTTTTTAATTCCACTAAAGGAGACTCTATACTCTTCTGAATGTTAAAAGTGGATTGGGACAGCAGGGGTCATGCTCTAAATTAAAGACGAACAGTGTTATTGCTTATTCATCTCTGTTTTGTAGAAACTGTCTGTTATCGTTTCATTGTAAATTAGTTGTGAAATTAACTACTAACTAACGTTTAAGCGGAGTCACGGCTAATGGCTTCAGTTTAGTGCTGTTTGGTTTTAAATCAACAATTTTGACATTGGTCTTAAACATTAAAAATAGGTCAAATTCTACCATTTGGACATTGATTTTGTGAAATCTGAACCATAGTGATTTGAAAATGAACATAACAAAAAGTCTAAGTAGTCTAAGCAGCTGCATGCAAAGTGACCCGTATTTGGTTTTTGAACATTGAACATAAATCATTTAATAGTTTACTAATGAAGCCACATTGTAATGCCTATAAATAACAGTATACTTGACTGTAAAGTGTAAGATAAGAAAATTGTTGAAAACCAAAATCGAAGACATTGATGCTATTATAACTTGAATATTTTCTCAGTTAAAGGCCTTAAAGGTACAGTAGGTGATCTGCCAGAATGCTTTAGCATAATAGCTTAGAAATTTTACGACTTTCCCCTTCCCCAAAGCCACGCCGCCTCAATTCATAAACTTGCACTGATTAGATATAACACTAGATTATGTCATTCACCAGTAAAAAAAAAAAATGGAGACACGCACGTTATCAAGCATAGCTGTTGACAGGCCAGCGGGTGCAGGAATTATATTTGCCCAAAACTGTGTCACAGGCTGTCACTGTTCAAAAATGAACAAATGTGTGAATATAAATCAAACTTCACCTCAGTAAAGCTGGTTAGGCAGAAAAGCACATTTACTTATGTTTTGTTATTAAACTAAATAAAAATTAGAATAGAAAAAAAGGAGTGCGAAAAACAAATATCCTGTCATCTTTTTACATTACACTGACGTTTAAGTTACCAAGACAATGAGTGACTTTTCATTTTCAATTGTGCTCGCTGATCCTCATACATCGCTTGCTTTTTAGCTCCTTTTTCACTTGAACAACTAAACGAATGCTCAGGTCTGTTTAACGGACTATATTATCAATGCTGTAAAGGGTACTCCATGAAGAGTGAGCATAGCTTGAAAATAGCCAATTGTTTGCTGAACAACACTACCGTGCATATAAACCCATTCATAAACAAGAACACAGTCTACATAAGCTTTTTTAAAACATACCTGTCTAAAGGAAATACTTCAGCTGTGGTATCACCCTTCAGATCGTTGTTTTGAACAACGTAACGTCATTGCCCTCCAGCTTGCAAAATTAATTCCGATATTGATTCAGGGTTTAGAAATTTTTGGCAGAAGCCCTTTCAAAAACAGTCTTTCTTTTTATGTATACAAGGCCACGTTGGTCTTTCCGAAAGAAGTTCAGGTTGATGCAGAGTTTGCCTGATGACGTCTCTTTGTCAGTGGTAGATCCATGCTTCACATGTGCGCGCGAGTGACGTATTTGTTTGCTTACAGAAGCTGTGCAGAAATTCAATTTTAAATTCGTTGACAGACAGTTTGAGATACCTGTCATAATTGAGTTATTTGTTGGTCTGACAATATTTAATTGGATGAACAGTTTTTAGTTTTATGCCTTACATAGAATACAAAAATACATATAAATACATTTAGATCATTTACTTTAATCATTACTATCGGAATGTGAAGAGACTTTCAACCAGCACAACAAAAAATGTTACTGAAGACAATCACCTACTGCTCAAGTACTGCTCAAGTCAATATATTTTATAAACATATTACCAATCTCTATGTAAAAATAACATGATACACTCTAACAAGCGATTAGTTCAATTAAAAATTTAATAAATAAGAGTAAACCTGAGTTGCCTTATAATTATTAAAAAAACAAACTACACTCTCAGAAATATAGGTACGACAGCTGTCACTGGGGTGTTACCTTTTCAAAAGCTACATATTTTTACCCTAAAGTTCCATATTCATACCTCAAGGGTACATATTAGTACTTAAAAAATGTTCCTCTTAATTTTTTGGTACTAATGTATACTTTTAAGGTACCAATATGGACCCTTTAAGTACAAATGTATACCTTTTTAAAAAGGTACCACCCCAGTGACAGCACTCGTACCTTTATTTCTGAGAGTGTATGTGCATAATTAAAAAGGTAAAGTCAATAGGTTTACTGACTTTTTTTAAGTAAAATCAATTTGTTGCTTGTAAAGCAGCAGGTTTACTCACTTTTTTAAAGTAACTAACCACTTTTTTACAGTGTAATGTTGCAGTTTTTCTAAAGTCATTGTTCATGGTTTCGGTTAGAACAGCATTTAGTATAGAAAGTCTTAGCACACTGATAAGCTATGCCAAGAAATGAAAATCATTGGTAAATGTCTTGAAATCATGGTAAAAAATCAGAGGCAACGATCTCAGATCTGCTAGAGAGATTGAGATGGAGAGATTGATAGACCAATAGACAGATACTGTAGATAGAATGATAGATGGAATCATAGATAGAAAGATAGAGCAGTAAAGCGATAAATAGATAGACAGACAGACAGACAGACATTCTCAGGATATCTACCATCTTCCAGTGGTGATAGAAGACGGAGGCCTGCATACACTGAACAACACCTTCATCATCCACAGGTGGCTGTGATATACGATAGAGAGAGAGAGAGAGAGAGAGAGAGAGAGAGAGAGAGAGAGAGAGAGAGAGAGAGAGATTGATTCTACTTTGGGATGGTTGAGAATTCTAATAAATTCTACACATTTTTTTTATTAAGGTAAATGCCGGTAGTCAAAAGTCTGGCTAGGTGAGTGTTGGATGTGCACACTTCAAAATCAAACACATTCCCTTTTTCCATTGACTGCTGCACAAAATAACCACATCTAAGCATGGGCGCCTTTGGATTCTGTCAGCTCAAAACCATGTGCTGCAGCCACAAGTCATCAGTTCAACAGTCCCACGAGACGCTGAGAATCAGTACTTGTGTTTTTCAGCATTTAGTCCACCTAAAAAGCCTTGCTTATCCACCCCTCCTCCCCCTTTTTTTATGGAGTCTGTTACATCCCTTTCGAGCTTGTTGGGACTCAGGCAGGGCATGACTACATAATGGTTATGTCATTATGTAGTCATGGCCATATGACATTTAAAGTGTCTCTGCCTGTCAGCCAGTCTCTGAGTGTCTGGCAGCAAAACAAGTCAGTGATGTGTATTTATAGAGCAATGGCCATGCGGAGCGCACAGGGCTGAATGGAGGCGTGTGTCCGATGTGATTGCTTGACCCTTGGTTGAAGGAAAGAGTTGACTGACATCTTCAGGCATTGACTATAAGAAGCCCCTTTACTTTTAGCGTAAATGGAGTTTCCTTTTTGAGCCATCAAGACAATATGTAGTGGTCAGGATTTTTGTCTGTATGTGACTACTGCACATTATGGATTGCACTTGCTGTTTGGGGAACTTCCATTCATTAAAATTAACCCAAATCAATGAAATGCTAATGTACTCTTTCTATTTGTAAATAGAATGTACAGTTGAAATCAGAATTATTAGCCCTCCTGAATTATTAGCCCCACTGTATGGTTTTCCCCAATTTCTGTTTAACAGAAATATTTTTTTTTCAACACATTTCTAAACACAATAGTTTTAATAACTAATTACTTATAACTGACTTCTTTTATTTTTGCCATGATGACAGAACATAATATTTTGCTTGATATTTTTTAAGATACTAGTATTCAGCTTAAAGTGACATTTAAAGGCTTAACTAGGTTAATACTTCTCAGTTAACTAGGCAGATTAGGGTAATTAGGCAAGTCATTGTATAACGGTGGTTTGTTCTGTAGACTATCGAAAAAATATAGCTTAAAGGGGCTATTGACCTTGTAATATTGACCTTAAAATGACCTTTAAGAATTTATTTTATTCTAGCCAAAATAAAACAAATAAGACTTTCTGCAGAGGAAAGAATATTATAGGAATTACTGTGAAAAATTCCTTGCTTTGTTGAACATCATTTGAGAAATGTTTGAAAGAAAGAAAACTAGGGCTCTATTTTAAAGGCGCAAAGTCTAGAGCACATGGCGCAAAAGCATTAAGGGCATGTCTGAATCCACTTTTGCTATTTTAAGGATGAAAAAATATGCTCTGTGCCCTGGCGCATGGTCT
Organism: Danio aesculapii; assembly: GCF_903798145.1. Classification (NCBI taxonomy): domain Eukaryota; kingdom Metazoa; phylum Chordata; class Actinopteri; order Cypriniformes; family Danionidae; genus Danio; species Danio aesculapii. Next base: position 41,829,855 of record NC_079446.1, read on the forward strand.
AACAGGGGTGTGCTTATTCTCTTAATGAGTTATGGGTGTATTGAGCATAACTTGCATTAAACTAATCAGAGTCTCATCTCCCATTCCTTTTAAGAGTCAGTAGCATCATGCCGCGCATTTGCTATTTACATGGCGAACTTGGTAAGTGAAAAAACTAAATGCTTCACTAGCGAGAAAACAGTTAAAACAGGCCATCTGTAACGCGAGGATAAAGAATGAACCTCCTCCATTCGACCTCTTTACTTTCTCTTTACTCCTTTACTTTCGTGGATAAGGAAACAGTGTTATACACACTCCACTGAAGACATCCATTAGCCTACATATTTTAATTTAGTTTGTTGAGCGCAAAGATTTGTTTCAAAACTATTTCTAAATTCTGTTCTAATTTCCAGCAAACGAATAAGTTAAGTTTATTTATAAACTAATTTCGAGAGAATAATGTAATTATGATTGCTAGTGGCTGGATGCGCATTATCCAACTCGCAATGCACCAATCAGATGACTCCTAAGCTACTACAAATACCCTGGGTTACATTCCACCACTATCTTCGTTTTTAAGATTCGCTCCTTCCAACCCTACTCCTACTCCAACTTAAGTTAATTGACTAATCCAAAATTAGCACCATAGACATGCCTCTAGTATGTAGTTATCTCTCAAGAGCAATCACTATCTGTTTATTAGTTACTACAGTAGGGGTGTTCTCAAGATCTACTTGAGCTCAAACTCCCCTCTTACCTTGCAACGGGAGGCAGCCCCAGGCTCAAGGATCTTATGAGCTCAGGGCTCCCACCCGGGACAGCATGCCAAACAAGCATATAATCAATCATCAGCTAAGTGTGAACTCTTGAAATGATCAATAATAACAAAGTGTGGTCAAAAAACTGAGTTATATCCAAACACACATCCTATTCTTATTCCCCATATGGTGATGCAAATGTCTCCAAAACTTGAAAGGAGGACAAATCTGAACTTGTTTTTACTAAAACAAATATAAATATTCAAATAATGAATGCTAATACTGCTAATAATAATAATAACATTATACAAATGCAGATTGTGATGAATAAATTGAAATAAGCCCAGATGAGGTGAATAAGGTATGGAGGTAGTGGTTTTTATATTTATGGAGAAAATAATAATTTTTATAACATGTTAATAATTAAATTTTTTCATATGCAAAGATATTTGTGTTTTGCTGTACATCCTGTATGTATTAAGCAATGTGTGAGCATTTGGACCAATATAGGCACATAACTAACGTGTTCTGGACTAGACTGTTTAGTTAGTTAATGGTGCGGTCCATTTAAGTTCGTCAAAATAGCAACCCGCCAACAATGCGCCTTAACACACCTCCTTTTAAGAACAGCACACCCATGAGTCGACAAAGTGGCACAAATTGACTTGCTATTTAAACAATGTGGCGCAAAATGTGAAAATAATGGTTGCACTAGTCTGAAAATAGCAACAAATTGCGCCTTACATGTCTTGAACTTTGCTGCGCCTCGTGTATGATAGGGCCCCTAATGTTTTTTTACTTCAACCATACATCCATACATATTGCAGCAGAAAGACAAATTTTTGGAGTTGGAGTATGCATGGCCTGCAGTAAATTAAGCAAAATAAATAGGTAGTTCTTGTAAGTTTCCAATGGATGAAGTGTGAGGTGCTGTACTTTTTTTTTTTTTTTTAAACATTTAACAAATTGTTTACAGTTTAATACAAGTTAATCTCATTATTCATTTAAGCATCACAAGATGTTGAACAAATAAATATATCCAGCCTGTTCTACAGCCATGATGTGCAATGTTTATCTTCATTTTGCTTTCTCTTCCTTTTTTAAAATCTTAAGACCGCTTTAAAAATGAAAATATAAGAAAGAAAAACAGGTTAATTTGACAGCCGTGTAACACTGGACTAGAAAGCTTGATTTTAGTTGGTGGCTTTGTGTATTTTTTTAAGTCTGTGCATCGCTGACCTTCCAGTTTCTGCTTCTGGAAAACCAATATTTAATTCATACTTACACAGTCTGTGATTCTGAGAAATCCTGATGCCACAAACAATGGCAACATACAAGAGAAAAGAAATGACAGTGGAGCGTTTTGAAAAGGGATGAGACGGATAACGCATTAGAGAGTTGAGGTAAAGTGCACAGAGTTTCTATCTTGGCACTTAAAGGGACTAAGAAACTTGTTTCATGACTATGTCCTTTAAACATCAGAATAAACAATCAAAAACCACTTCATAATGCATAGTTCACAGATATTTATATGCTGGTTTTCTCAAAGAAGTAAAAATATTTCAATTGTCATTGGTCTTTCTTGTTTTTCTTGTTCTCTGTGTTTGCTTAAATTGTATTTGGTGTGTGTATGAGATTAATTGGAAAAATTATTTCGCCTGGCGCTGCATTGCGCACCTCCACTGACTGCGCGCACACATTGCGAAATGGACGAGGCTTTTATACTTGCCGCATTCGCCATAGTGATATTCTTTAAAACGACAGGAGGCGGTCAAAATAAACTGACCGTAAAATGAGATGGATAAACAGAGAAGTATAAATTTCCAGAACTACATCATATCATTAATAGCACTCAATATTTTTAAACTAACTATTTTAATTGTTTTTATAAATATTGATTTTAATGATTATAAAGGTTTTTATAACCATTTAGGATTTTTTTTATCAAACTTTGATGCATCACTTGCTTTTGTTCATATCTCAGACAGTTTTTCCTATTAAAGTTGATTAAAATATTAATGACAACAGAACATGGCTTGCTCTACAAATATATATATATATATATATATATATATATATATATATATATATATATATATATATATATATATATATTTATTATGGAAAGAATAAAAGCAAAATTACACTTACTAAAAAATACAAATGCTTTTTTTTTTTTTTTTTTGATTTAGCCCACTCAACAATTCACACATCACTGTCTGGCTAGTTTCTGTCCTCTACATATGCTAAAAAGACAATAACATTCCTGACCATTATCATCAGTAAAGGCTAGAAAAACAGGGCATCAGTATATTGTAGTCTGATAGGTTCAAATATTCCTTTCCAGTTATCAAAGAAATCATTTACTCCTTAATTATAGTTTAACTATTAAATTGTTTTAAATTCAAAATTGTAATATATACATCAGTGTAAAACCTATAAATGGTGGAAAAACATATTTGTGTAATTGTGTACCTGGGTCTCCACTTTTGCCATGGCCTATTTTGGCTTTAACAAACTTATCCCTCAGGTTTTTCCAAACTTTTACAAAAACTTTCCTCCTTTCCCTCTTGCTGTTGCAATTTCTTGCGCACCCAAAGTGAACCTCCACAAACACAGCGATGACGTCACATTTGCCGCGCGCACTCAAGCGAACTAGCGGGAGCGTTGAGTATAAACCGGGCTTTAAGTGTCATGGACGAAAGTGGAGAGCAGTGGTGGTGGACGAAAGTGATCAGGGTTTGGGGAGTCGCCAAAGAAGTGTGTGTGAGCGAGGAGGGGGATTGGTAAAATTATGTGCCTATAATCAGATTTCAGAGGTTCTGGACCTGACTTGATCCTGCACAAATTAAGCCCTGTTTCTATTACTGATAACTGCAACTACTGCTAATAATAATAATAATAATAATAATAATAATAATAATAATAATAATAATAATAATAATAATATGATATTGTAGGCTTTTTTAATGTGCTTCTTTAATGTACATTTACTAAAAAAACAGCATGTTTTAAGAAATGTTTTTTTGCTTATTTGCCCCCCCATTTTTATGCATCTAATGTGAATCATTGAATGTTCACCAACTATTTTATTTATTGTGAAGAAAGTGAGTATGAGGAAATTTTGTGCAGGTTTGGAAGGAAACGAAGGTGAGTAACTATAAACAGAATTGTAATACTTTAGGATTGTCCAATCATTTCTAAATTCACTTTGCTGCCTTGACCAGCTTTGTTTAATATTTGCACAGTAGTTCTCGTTTATAAATGCTCGGAAAGGATTTTCATGACACTTTGTGATTCTGTCTGAAGCTGTGTGGAAGGCATGTAGGGTTTTTGCTGCAGTATTGTTCATTTAGTTCTAGACGTGTGCTCGTGAGTGAATTGTTTAGCGCTCTGCCTCACAGCTTTCACTGCTGGGTCTTGACACCTGAAGTAATTTTTCTCTTCAGAAACAGTTTTAGATGACTTGCCACTCTCACTGGGGTTTATTCTGTTTTCCTTCCCATCTCAGAGAAAACAACACAAGTAGTATTAGATGAACGGCTGATATTCAGTTTGTTATCGCACATTTTCACTTCAACACAAGAAACTGGTTGAGCACAGCTGCTAATATGGATTTGTTGGGTTATAAAATCATGCTCGCACATCAGGGTCATTTTAACATTCATGGAAGTCCTCTCTAATTTGTTGATTCTGTGCTTTAATGGAAGGTCACACTTTAAAGAGAAAAGAGAGCCTCTTTGATATTTGAAGAGATCAGAGCATGTTTTCATTGAGTGCAGTCATTTCAAATCAATGCCGATTCTTTTTTTTTTATATTTTAGAAATAGTTTTATATATGCATATGCATATTTTTACTCATTTTTATTTCATATGAAATATTTTTATCAGTACATCATAGTATAAAGTATACTGTATAAACTGGCCACTTTATTAGATACACACTACTAGTACCGGGTTGGACCCTCTTTTGCCCTCAGAACTGCCTTAATCCTTTGTGACGTAGATTCAACAAGGAACTGGAAAATTTCTCAGAGATTTTGGTCCAAATTGATGTGATAGCATCACGCAGTTGCTGTAGATTTGTCGGCTGCACGTCCATGATGTGAATCTCCTGTCCACTACATCCCAAAGGCGATCTATTAGATTGAATTCTGGTGAATGTGGAGGCCGTTTGAGTACAGTGAACTCATTGTCATGTTCAAGAAACCAGTCTGAGATGATTCATGCTTCATGACATGGCGTGTTTTCCTGCTGGAAGTAGCCATCAGAAGATAGAAACCATGCCACATTCAAAGTCACTTAAATCACCTTTCTACCCCATTCTAATCCTCGGTTTGAGCTGCAGCAGATCATCTTGACCATGTCTACATGCCTAAATGCATTGAATTGCTGCCATGAGATTTGTTAGTTAGAAATTTGCATTAACAAGAAGTTAGACAGGTGTACCTAATAAAGTGGCCTGCTAGAACATATGTTTATGTGGGTGTATGTTTTTTTTTTTTTTGTTAGGCAGCTTGTTTAAAGTTATCAAAGCGAAGACTATGTATTTTACAGCACCTACTGCAGACTGTTTCATGTTTAACTTTTCTAGGACTAATATATCTGTATTTGTTTTTAGAATGATTGTAATAATTTACATATTTATGTTTGCATGTACATAATGTGTTTGCGTCTGAAGTCGCCAATAAATTACTGACAGTTATGTTGTTTGGGAAAAAATATATAAAATTAATTAAATAGATAAATACATAATAACAATAAATAAATAAATACATTTGGTTGATAACTCTATTATTGATGTATTGTAAAGTGCCATATGAACTGGAATAGAGTGCATTTATCTCGTGCACTACTCATTTTGGACACAGTGGTTTGGTGTTTCAGATTCAGGTAAAATACGTTACTGTTATTTTTGTGATTTAATGTGACTGCCTCACATTTCACAGATTTCCAGAATGACACTCTCCTGCAGCTAAAATTGTGCATTACAACTGAGCAGGATATTTATCATTTCTTCATAGCTTTTTTCATAAGCTTTAAGAGTTTGAAACTAATAATAGTCTGCCCACAGCTCTTCAGTTTTTAAAAAGCCCCTAATTTTCCTTTCCAAATTAAAAGGTTTATTGCCATTTAACTTGAAAATGATATTTTAAGGTGCTGTTTTGATGGTTATGATGATAATGAAGAGGCAAACTTGGCTTGCTTGTAGGTTGCCTGTGAGCTGTTTAGTGTTGGTTATTGTTGCCTAGAGCAAAGCTTAAGAGCAGCCAAACTTTTCAAACTTCATACTTTTTCGTCTGACTTAAGACCTTGACAAATTGAATTCATTTTCCTTCTGAATAATGAATAGCCAATAAAAAAGCTCTCATTTTTAAGGGAACCAAAGATTGATGTGTTCATTTTTCAGATGCTTGATCTGTGTATATTAGACAGATCTAATGTCACTGTTTATTATTTTTATTTTTTCTCTCTGTTTTTCTCTCTTGTTGGAGTGAGTGTTTACAAGTATTAAGTTCAGTGAAGTAGGTCTAGATGGAAACTGTTGTTTTGTATTTACCTTATGATTACTGTTGTTGCACATCCGCTGGTTCTTACCTCTGAATAAGCAAGTTTTAGCTACTTGTACATTAAGATAGCGTTTAGAAAAAAAACAAGACGCCCGCAAATAAACACTACAGAGAGGAACCTACTGCCAGCTAGCTTTTCGGAAGTGTTATTGCCAACACAAACAGCAGGCAGAAGTATAAATGCCTGATTATGTGCATAGCAGGTGCCATGGGTCACGCCGATGACTCGACGCAGAAGTATAAGTCAGCCTTATAGGATCACGTAAACACCAAAACACATTTTTTGAGATGTTGACAGTCATATATGTGTCCCACGCTGCTAAAAACACCATTAGGACACCTATATTTAGCTAAAAAGTGAAAATTGGTTGTTTTTGCATTATTTCGAGCAAATTCGTTCATCCGGTTTGAAAATAAATTTTGAAGCTACATCAGCTACAGTGGGTACAACGTGACGTCTTTGAGTTTTCAGCATTAATTCATGAGAAAAACTTGGTTTGAACCAATCAGTGCGCTCTATAATGAATAAGGTGCAACTTCATTAATATGCATGATATAGTTTCAGAGTCTTTTTACCTGTTACAGTGTTCAGACGACAGAGAGACGCCCCGTTGTGTTACAAAATCAAAACAAGTGGAAGAAGAAGAACTGTTCGGAGTCATGGGTTGTCAGTGTTGAGTTTATAAGTGTGCCACAACGAAGATTTTGTTTCCATTTTCCCATTATGAGAGCTAGCATGTGGACCCACATTTGTGGATTACAGTGGTCTGCTAACACGCAACAAAAATATGTTTGTAAGGAACATTTTTTTTACCCGAGAGCTTTTCAAATCTGGAAATGGTGCAATCTGGATTTGCCACTCGTTGTCTTTTGAAAAAAGACACGGTTCCAGTTGATTGTCCTGTCTCTACAGATTTGATAAGTGTGTGGTCTTTGTTTTTGTGTATTGAGATGGCAAAGTTAGTTAGAATTGTCAGCAGTACTCTTAAATTTTTTTAAGGGCATTTCACCTTTAATTGATAGGACAGTAGAGTATTGACAGGTAAGCAGGGAGAGGGGAAGGATCGGCATAGGACCTTGAGGCAGGAATCGAACTCGGGTCACCCTGAGCACCGCTATGCATGTGTCGACGCATTACCACTACACCATTAGTGCTGACAGTACTCTTTCCGTTTTTAAAGACATACGTTTGTCAAAATGAATTAGTTGCTAAGTATACAGGAATATCACTACAATATTATGGGCTGAAAGATCCACTGTAAATGCTGCTCTCTGAATTTAAATATGTAAACACCTTAAACTATTACTGTCAGGTAGGATTTTTGCCAAATTTTGTGACAGGATTGTCTATATATTCACAGCTGTTTGACGCTATTCTCTGCATCTACCGAGTCTCTGCATCTACAGAGAAATGTGGAGGTGTTTTTGTCTCCCATATGGCGTGCGGTATCAATAATTCAATTAAAACTACACTCTTCCAGCAGTTCCTTGCATCCAATATCTCGTTTGTCATGGGGGGCATACATAAAATGTTCTTGAATGAAAGTGAAAGTGCCAAATTAAGAATTAAACATCCGAAATTACATGAAACTCCAGAGGAAATGTGAATAGCGCATTGACCCAATGACGTTAATCAAATTATGTGCTATAACATGTAAAACGGGTATGTCCATGTAAATGTAGTCACTGTCTCTCTCCCCTGCGTCTGTGTTTGTGTTGCCTCTGCACATACTGAAACTCCCCTTTCTTATGCAAACCCTTCCCTCTTACGCCACTCAACAGTCCTACTTAAACAAAGCTGGACTCACCCACTTTCCTGACTTTTTGTGAAAACACCCTGCTGGGACAGGGGGGCTTTAATGATCCTTTAAGGTCCTTAGATGCTGGTGGTTGAAAACCCCTGCTGTACTGTACCGAATCATTCAATGGAAACAGGCCAGAGGATGTCCGGTGTGGTTGCCTAGCCATCAGAAAGATCCATTTTTATGTAGTATTTCTTTTTTTGGCCTTCAGTTCCCATGAAAAACTCTGAGAGCGACCACTTTAAGGGTCTCTCTCCTCCAGCTACTGCTGTACTGATTGATTTGCATGGCAAACAGTCGGGTCGTGCTCTGTTATTCTCAGCCATTAGATTGTGGAGACACAACATTTCTCAGAGGTCAGGAAAGGAAACTTCTCAATATTTAGAGTATGCAGAGATGAAAATGGGAAACACGTTGGCTGTAACCCGCCGACTGTATTTCTAAGCTGAGGAGAATAACAATCACTGTCTGAGCTGAAATAAAGAGGAAACTGTGTGTCTCTCCCTGCAGCCACTTTATGTGTACAACTGCTGTGCGGAAAAATTGGAATCTTAATCTCTAAACAATGTCCTTGAAAACACTTTGGTTCTAAGATGAAAATCAGGCTGCTGTTTGCCAAAGTTCTTTAAAGACTCAGCCAGCTGAAGGATGGTGCATACGGACATTGCATCTTAAAACAGCCTTTTCACTTCGAAATGCTACTGAGATCTTGATGCATTTGTGGAGTTTAAAATGATGCTAAAATTCGCCTGAACACAAATCGGGCGAATTTATACCCCATTCCGTAAATAAAACATACTCTAACATTAAGTGCGGTGAGAGGGGGCAGTTTCGATGTGATCCAGTTATGTTGTGGTTCTGTAACTGCTAGTGTTGGTTGGTGTATGATTAAAAATTATGACAGTTAAAGTAACTAGGTAAATTTTGATTGAAATAAATTTAAAGTAAATAAAACATAAAGCTAATACTTTTTTTGGAGGGGGGGGGGGTATATTTGGGTGGGTTTTGGGTAGCCTTTGGGCTGGAAAAAGTCAGCTATATCTGGCAACACTGGTTGAGATTACCTCAAACATTGGATATAACTGCACTTCACTTAAAAAAAGAACACTGTTGTGCTTTTGTATACTTAAGGTACAAATTTGTACACTTTCGGTGCCTTTTTGTTCCTATAAAGTACAAACATTGACTCATTAATAGGGCCAGGCAGAATCTGTATACAGTTTTTGCTCTTTCTGTGCAGAATTTTGTTAAAAAAAAAAATCTGATTTATGTGGAATAATTTTTGTATAGTAACTAAAAACTTAAAACATGAAATCTATTTAAACATAATAACTATAATAATAACTAAAAACTCAAAAGTTTAAGTTTTGATAAGCAATATATATTTTTTAATTTTTATTTAAGATTTACTATGCAAAATATAACAAGATTCATTTGTTTGATAAAGTATAAAAAACTGAATATATTGCTTTACAAACTGTATTGTAAATAAATCAAATAAACATTATTATTTATCAGTTAATAATAATTCTGAAATTATTATATAAATCTGAATACATATATATTACACACATTTACATGATACACATGATTTACATGAAACTGATTCAAAGATCTGCATATTTCCGCATACAGATTTTGTTTGGACCTAAATATAAATGAGAAAAGAGACCTCCACATTGACCTCTTTTGCACCGTTATTTCTGAAAGTAGCAGGTCAGGCAGCCCCATTTCTGGTCCTCCAGTATGGAGTTGAGCTCCTCCACACCTCGTCTCGGGCTGTAGTTTTTTGGGATATTGCCTTTGGTCACAGGTTAGACACATGGAGAGCATCCATTAAAGGGTCTGCAAACAGATGGCAGTGATGTTTGAAAGCTGTAACAGAAGGTCGCTTTGCAGTTCAAGCTCTCTGTCACCCTTTCTGTCTACGTTCCAGGAAAAGCGTGACGAGTATTCATATCACGAGGCAGAAAAATAGCTCTGCGGTGTGAGGTCTGACTGCAGGGACAGACTTCAACCCTGGAGGTCAGTTGCCTAAACTTGTGTTTGTTACTTTTAAAAGAGAATGTATAGGATGCTGTTGTGATGACATTTGCTGTTGTGTGCAAACTAAAAGGATATTGCTTTTTCTGTGTGGGATTGCTACATTTGATGAAAGGGTATTATTGTAAATTGATTTTAAAATAATGGATAATTGTTCTGATAAGCCCCCAAAATGAGGATGAATGATTATATTGGTTTTTACAGTACTTACAGGGATCATTAAATGTTTTAGTACATTTATTTTTAGGTTTTTTTATCACTAATGCATTTTCCATATAATAATTGGATAATTGGACTACTGTAACTCCGTAACTATATTTTGGGATTGGTCAGACAACTCTATCCCATTTACACTTAGTTCAAAATGCTGGTTCAAGGCTTTTAACTGGTACCAAAAACATGAGCACATCACACCATTCTTACGCTCTTTGCACTGGTTGGCTGCGCACTTCTTAATCGTGTCATTTTTAAAATTCTTTTACACCAGTTTTGTGCCTGCATATAGAATATGTAATAGTGTAATAGTATTATTAGTATAAGATTAACATATAATAAAAATGTATGATTTATAATTGTGTTGATGCACTTTTTTACAGTAATTTGTAAATGTTTATGCATTATTCATTCATTCATTTTCTTTTCGGCTTAGTCCCTTTATTAATCCGGGGTCGCCACAGCGGAATGAACCGCCAACTCATCCAGCATATGTTTTATGCAGCGGATGCCCTTCCAGCCGCAACCCATCTCTGGAAGGCATCCATACACACTCACTCACTCACATACACTACGGACAATTTAGCCTTCCCAATTCCCAATTCCGTTCACTTAGTGCTGTGTTACACACTGCATGGAAGGTCATTTTCAAAAATCTGATATAGGGGCTCTTTAAGTATTTATTTACATAACGTTAGTATTTATTTAATAATAATTGTTCTATATTTAGTTCATTTGTTTGTAGTAAGACACTCTATAACATATATTTTACAAATAAAGCAATTCATATAGGCTTGGAGCAGGAAAATAGTGTATAACCGTATGATTATTATGTATATTTTTGTATTATGTTTGGGTTACTTTTGCATCCTTAAAAGTATGCAAAATACTAATGTGTCTACAGTATTAAGTAGTAGAAAACACAATAGACCATTTGACAATATATCATCGTGCATTTACTTAAAAACACCAATTTGGTCTGCTGAGCATTGTCCTTTTCCCCCCAGCAGCTTTAGCATTGTTTGAAGTTTAATCGTTTGTCTTCATTTGTGGCTGTGACATCGCTACAAAAGATGATTAAGTTGTCCTTTTGAATGAGGATACTGAAGAGACTAGTGCACAGAGTAATTACATTGTGCCTTCTCTTTATAGCAGGACAGATTTGATGCATCACACTGTAAAAAAACCAGAAAGGGAAACTGGGTTTCTGTCAGCCCTCATTGGCTGATGGTCTGTTCACACTGAACGCTTTTTATTCACTATACAAACGCAGGTGCATGCAGACGCTTTCAGCTTATTATGACCAGACGTGAATTACTGGGGACATGTGGAAAGTGGCCAGGCATGTGAAATAAAATATTAAACCAAGTGGAATCTGGAAACAAATACTGTGCAAGGTTTCTTCAGAACTGAATTTGCTATTCTGCAGGCTTAGGCGGTCTCCAAATTTTGATACCATCAAACCTCCTCCCTATTTTACCTTGGTATACGGTATTACCGTGCATAATTAAAAAAAATTATGATGTAAGGCTCAGACAGCGTCACCAAACTGTTGGCTTGTGCCTAAACCATTCAGAAACTGAATACCGTATATGCAACCTTAGGTTCGCGGTGACATATTTGTCTTGTTCGTATTAGAGATCTGCGTGGGACGCTCTCTCTCATTCACACACATACACACACATAGACAGCACCAAGCCAGCGACGCACAGCATCACGTGCTCACTCTCATTCACACACAGTTCGTCTTTACCACGGCTCCCTTCTCGTTCGGTCGAAACCTGAAATACTGCAGAGGTTGTGTTCTTTCTCGAGATCAGGTCACTTGGTGCATGACTCGCCATCTTACCTCACCTCTCTTTCTCTCCGCCACACTGTCCCGTAATGACAATCACACATACACAGTTTTAGGCATTAAATAAATAATATTTAATATTTAATACTTGTCTCCTGTATAAGTGCATTGTTTTTTATGATGGTATAACTGTATTGAAACTGACACCGTTGCTATTTTTAGATCCCGTGGTATACCATATTACCGTATTACCACCCAAGCCTACTATTCTGAGACATTTGTGAAGTGTTTTTGTCCCAAGATGATTTTTAGTGGGTGTCTGAAGTAAATTTACTTGAAGTTTCCAATAGAGTAACTATAGGTATAGTTTAGTACATTAATTATTGACATACAGTTTTCTGCAGTTTGACACAAACCTGTATAACATTAATAAAAAAGTAAATAAAATAAAATCAGTAAGTGTAAATAGTTTTATAAATTTTTGAGTTACTTTTACTAACTAGTAATTTGGACGAGGGATGAAATATCTTTTTTGAATGTTCAAGTTGTTGTAACATACTGACACTGACAATGGAGGTCCATGTACAGTCGTGCAGGCAGGAGCATGTAGGTAGGAATGGCTGACGTAAAACTGACGTTTCGACAGTTTCGAGTTGCCGAAGCGCAAGTGTTTTGAAACACTGCACCGAAGCATGGTCTGAAACACCCAGGTCACATGACTAAGGTGATTCGAAAAACAGAAGTCACGTGACTAAAGTGTTTCGAAACACCAGGTCACACGACTAAGATGAGTCAAAGCATCGGCCATTTCACATGTGTTTCGGGACCTGGCAAATCTTCATTTGACTGACATGGTCGGGAAAAAAAACTCTATTTTAAATAGCCTAGTGGATTGTGCATGTGCACAGAGAAATGCTGCTGCAAATGGCCCGAGTTCGAATCTTGACTTGAACAAATACTCTAAAATTCTGACTTTATGTATTTTATTAATGTTACATTTTAATGACCAAAACAAGACATATTTATTCACAAAGTGTTCATTTGGATGTCAGACCAATGTTAAAACGAAACCTGTTACAAGAACAGAGCATTTAAAAACAAATAACCACAGCTGCGTCACCCTGGATTCGAACCCATTATATCTGCATTCTAGTCAGGAACTCTCACCGCTCCACTAAATCACTCAACTCTACAATGTGGGATTTTAAAACCTCAATTTGCTTAACTGTTTCTTTGCTGAAGCTGTTCCAGAGCAATACATAAAAAATGACCACAGGGTGTCACTGTAGAGCTGGCTTTCGAAACGTTTCAAAGCTTCAACACATTTGCTTCAACTGTTTCTGTGTTTAATGAAGACTTGCTTTGCCCACCATTACATGTAGAATAATCCAAAGAGCGTAGTTGAAAAAGCAAATGACAGACAGCAAAGAATCAACAAGTACAATAAACATTGCAAAGGGTCATTAACAAGGAAAAACGCTTTGTAATGCTTCACTAGAAAAACAAGACTGTGAATGTGAGCCGTGTATATGGTCTGTGTAATCAGTCTTCAGCTCCCAGCTCTGTGTGTGTTTAATCATCGGTGAACCAGAACAGGTGTGTGTGGGGTGCATGATGGGAAATGTAGTTCATAAAGTGACAGAATTGTAGTCCGGGTGATGGTGCATGTTTACCAGCGATCTGCAAGAAAATATTTCTTATAATAAAATATTTGTTATTTGACTTTACAGTCATAAAGACATTATCAGCAATAATAAGACATTATCATCAGCAATAATAATAATCAGTTTATCAGTTGAATAAAATTATTAAAAAAAAAAAACGAACTCGGAAAGAAAAAAATAATAGTTAAAACAACACAGGCTCATTCTGAGAACGTACCTCTATATACATTTCTGGAGATCGCGAATTATGTAGCCAAAGAAACATATGACTCCATTTTGTCTTTAAAACGCTTTATAATGCTATGGGGTGGTATGATGCTGTTCCTTTTCACGCTTTTCCAGCTGACTACTTACCTTTGAGTAAATGGTTTTCCCGCTGTCACCAGTTTGTCCAGAGTGAAATTGAAAATCATGCATAAATTATGTAGCAACATTTTAATTGTGGCTAGTTTTAAAGAACAAAAATCCTATTTTACGATTATTTAGAAAATAATGAGCAACTTATTATAATCATGTGCACGCGTGGTTAACCTAGAAATGCAAGTTATTTGCCCTTTATTGGTGTTGCAATTCAAGTTAGCCATAGATTCCCTACCACCGGGCTAATGTATATAATAACATTGTATATATGGCTGCGTTTTTCGAATTAACTTGGGTTGAATTAAAAAGGGCTGAAACAACACAATTATTGAGTTTTTTTGTAACTACTTAACACATTTAAGTAGATTGAACCTAAAACAGTTAAGTTAACTTAATTGATTTGTGCTGGGACAACATAAATTAATTGTGTGAAACCCTGCATTTTTTTACAGTGAGTGAGAAGCATTTCATCATTTTTTTAACCATAAAATCAGCATATTACAATGATTTCTGATTTTAGATTCATTTATTTATTTGATTTATGAAATTATTTTGAAACTTTTGTGCAGTTAGTGACGTGTCCAAACTCATTTTGTTTCGTCAAATGTATTATCCAACTCATTTTGGTTTATTTGTACAGTAAATATAAGCTTGTATTGAAGCCAGGTTTCATTACATTTGTTTTGACACGCAGGCTTTCTGTAGCTTGTATAGTATGTGGGTTGCCAGCTTGGTTTGTCAATGAACACAAAAGACATTTAGACACCGCTTTGTCCTAAGGGTCTCATTATCTGTGGCTATTGCTGGAGTTATTGGTTCACATATTTCTGAACACATACACACACACACACTGGCTTGTCAACTAGACACAGATGTATTTTAACCAGAGGATAGGTCTGATGCTGGCAGCGCTAAACTCCTCCAGAAGCCATTACTGCAGCGCCTTAGGGCTACGTTGGCCCTATTCTTGTTTTCCTAACTTGACCGAAAAACAAGGTGAAATAAATAAATAACAGTGAGCAAAATAAAGGAGTCGTTTTCTCTCATCATCCGCACCATTACCGGTCCATTCAGCAGAGGAGGAAGGGAGGCTCCGGCAGGGGTGTGTGCATGTTGTGTATGTTTATGGAAATAGCTTAAGGTTCTACCCAGCCAAGCATTATCAGGCTAATTTAGAAAATGACAGACTTTCAATTTACCAAGCAGACCTAATAACAGGCCTTAGTGCGTTGCCATGGCAACATATCCGGAATCAATGAGCCTGACCTTGTTGGATGGAAATGTGGTGAAGCACAACATACTTGTCAAATAACCATAAGGTGTTTAAGTTCAAGTTCTGTCGCACAGGCTCTTAAAGTTTCACATCTAGCAGATTAGGTCAATTAGTGGACGGTATGTCTGTCTGTAACCTTATTATATAGGAAGCTTTCGTCTCTGCTAAGAAGTACTTAGCTTGACTAAAAGTCATTGTTACGGTACCAACATGTCCGCATATATACCAATGTATATATATTTTTGGAACCCTCGCTTTTTGGAGCTTAATCCACCTAAAGTAATAATCTGTCAATCAATAAATAAAAAATTAAATAAAACAAATCTATATTTCACTAAGTGAAGTTTTCAAACTAATTTCGAGAGGAGCACGTGATATGATTGACCGCAGCTGGCCACTCATTTACATTCACTAGTTAGCCAATCAGATTAACCCCAACTCACTATAAGTAGCCTAGCTAGAACTACTCTCTTATCTTCGTTTTCCGAAGAAACTAACGACAAGTCCGCTCCAGCTCTTCCGAAAGCTACTCACGGACAAACCAACCTCCTACTATTTTTAATCATCATCATCATCATTATCATCATCATCATCATCATCATCATATCGTCGTCAACTACAACGAAAACAACAACAACAACAACAACAACAACAACAACGGAGGCGACGGAGATCACAACAGCGCAGCAACGGGCAAGAAAGAAAGCTCCGCGCTCCCTGAAACATCAGCCCCATCTCAACAACACCCAGCTCAGCCTGGAAGCCTGCCCGAGACTGAGGCTCCAGTAAGAGGCCAAAGGCCTAGCTACTCCAGCCGGAGCACAATGTTTTATACAATCCTCATCTCCCGCTACTTCAAACCGCCACGTACCTTCTCCAGCGTCATCCTACGTCTCTCGTATCCAACAAACGACAGTCACAGAACTCCTCCAAACTCCTAGACGCCGGAACCACAAATTCCATACTGCTGCAATAAACCCGAAAAGACCTTACGAATCCACGTCTTCACTGACTCCGCCCCCCTAGGACATTACAACCACACACTCCTGCACGCCCCCTAAACACTACGTACTACAGCCTACAACACTGCGCCACCCCAGGCCACCAAAGAAAGCCCTAAAGCAATCTCGGAATCTCCCGGACAATAACGCAACTCTTCTAGCCTGCAGCTCCCCAATCCAGTGCAAACTCCAGCCCTCCTCTTCCAGCAATCCTTACCACTCAAAACCCTCTTCAAGGAGAACCCTCGCCAAATCTCCTACATTAACCAGCTCATAAGAATTTTCCACCCTAAGATCCACCGGCTACGTACCCGCCCATCTTCCCTGCTAAAGACAATATCATCAGCTCTCCCTCCTCTCACTTCTACACACTTGCTACTACTGCGGCGACACGCACGCCGTCAGCCAAGTCTAAAGAAACAAATTACTTGTCAACATTTAAATCTTTATACTGATTTACGTTTGCACCCTGACCTAATTTTTCTGAATTTCTCATTCCAGGTCTGTATAATGGATCCAAGCCCGGTATCTCGGCGCTCCCTTCCCAGCCCTTCACCAACGCTGAACCAGAAATCACAGAGCTATTATAGAGAAAGAGATCGACAATAAATTCATGTTCGATCCCCTCATTCTTGCTGCGTCAAGCACATTCACATTAGCCCTACTGAAATGGGCATTAGAACGTTTCTAAAAACGTCTAATAACGGATCTTTCATCTTCTCATAATTCCGCCTTTTTCAGCACTATTCACCACGCCGAACGAAGATGCCTTAATTACCACGCCATAAACCAAGAAATCTCTTTAATTAATCTAATCTGCTGCAAGCTTGGCTCGCAGTCGACATCACCCCCGCCTTTTAAGTCATTCCTGATATCTGGTATCTCTGATTTCTGGCATTAATCAGACAATACAATTCTACTTCGCAGTCTGTCTAACATTCGGACGCAGAAGTAACCACATTTATACTTCAGAAAATATTTGCGGGATTCTCGCCAATAACTACGGCGTTCGCACGTAGTTCATCTATTAGATGTTTACACGTATCTCTTAGTGACAGAGATATAAGTTCTGAAGATATAATATATCTGAAGATATAAGAAAATTTAGTGACAAGTCTTTCTAATATTGGCATTTCCATCACGGAAGAACCTCCGGCTCAAGCACTTCTATAAAATTCCTAAGCATCAATTTGGATTCGCAGAATTGCATACATGCATGCATACCTAAATAAATATATTGAAATTTAGTTCCCTTGTATATTCTTGAAGAGAAAAGATTGCGCTAAGCACAAACTGTCCATTTTAGGACATCAAAACTCACACGCGCATTATCCTGCAGGGACGCCTTTTCGTCACTCACCTCCTTCAACTCGCAGCATCAGTCCCCGGATTAGATGAGAATATCTCTATCCGATCTCGGCCATAACACTCGTCGCGCACCGGAGGCACCGCTCAGAGCGGCGACGGGGTGCGCACATGACAAGGGAAAAGAGTCCTGAATTGTGACTAGGCACTGCGGACAGCCCCCGACGCGCACCCTGATAGAACATATGTTCAGAATCCTAAATGCATGGCGCAAAGCAGCACGTCACCGAACAGCGCTTAGGCGTGCGACCGGCTTATGCTTTCCTTCCTAAGCGCTGGAATTGCTGCCCACTCATTCATAAACGATCCAATTTCATACTCAGTTCATATCTTTAATACACAGACGCCGCCCCCGCCGTAGGCTTAGAGGGATGTTATCAGGACTGCCGACGCGCTACCAACGGACCATATCGCGGAGAAATTAAGTCCGCCTCCAAAATTCTCAATTACTGTTACAATGAAGCCGCTGTCCACTGCACTAACAAAGGCGTTATCATTATCATTATCACAACTGTTGTACATGTTCCTAATTATATAAGGAAATTGCTGATTCCCTTTCTTGCTTTTGTTTCTAGAAACTGGTACCAGAAGCAGAGCCGCACCTGACCTCATCCCTCCTTTGAAGATGACATTCCCACTTACATGATTTGCATCAACACCCATAAATACATTTTAGGAAGTAACCCCAGAAAGGATACCTATCCTTGCATACAGACCACACTCTAGATGCAATGTTTATTGTTTTTTGAGTTTCTCAGATGTTGTGAAATTACAGTAACATCTAATTTGATCCCAATATCCACCCCACCATCACAGATCTAACTTTGATTGATGAGGAAACTATCAATCAAGATAAACAGATCAATCCAGAAAGGATAATGCATCTACATATTCAATATTCCCTCCCCCACAAGCCATTCCAAATACTCCTAGCATACATGCACTATAAGAAATGCTAAGCTTAAGTCCCCCTGCCCCCCCTTTTTTCACAGATGACTCACACCACCCAGTGACACGCTTTTGGTTCCAAAAACACATCAAAGCAGTCCTCCACCATTCAGGCTTCCCACCAGGATCATACTCCAGTCACTCATTCAGAATAGGAGCCGCCACCACAGCTGCACACAAAGGGCTATCTCAACAATACAAACAAACACTAGGAAGGTGGTCTTCCGACGCCTTCAAATCCTACATTCGACTCAGTCATAGCCATCTAAAGGAAGCCCAAAGGACCCTCACCAGCAGACACCTTAAACCCAGCGGCCAAGGGCACGAGCCCAATCCAGGGATAAGCCTAGACACAGCCATCCCAGCTCCCAGAGGGCTGAGGAGCTCCTCAGCCACCCAAGGGCGCGGGCACGACCCAGCCACCTAACCCTCCTTTCTTCCTTCTGGCTCTGAGTCGCACTCAGCTTTCTCTCCCTATTCACGCACCTAACTCCAGCAGGAGTTTTTTCCCGCCCAGGCACCCCCTGTCACTCCGCCCCCCCCCTGGCCGCTGCCACAGAAGTCTTCACCACCCCTCCACCTTTCCCTGACTTCTGTAGGACCCTGCCCCCCACATGGCTCTGACTCCCGCAGGAGTGTTACCCCGAGCTTCGGTTCCCGCAGGAATCATCTCACAGCCCCTCCCCCAACCCTAGCTTTTACATATTATAAGTCATTTTAACAATGACATATAATATTGCCTTTTATTTTTCTCTCTGTTTGATTTTATTTATATAAATTCATATCTATATGCACCCACGCATATAAATATTAATTTATATATAGCGCTGCCACCATCACGCTCTGTTCCCGCAGGAACACCCCCAGAGCACCAATTCTGCCCGTCACCCTCCAGCAGGAGTCTTCACCTCCCCCTCATCTCTCCCGACTCCTACTGGAGCTGGCCAAAATAGCTCAACCAACCCCGAGCTGTGACACGAGCACGAGTCACGTCACCGACCCTCCCCG
The DNA here is from genome assembly GCF_903798145.1 of Danio aesculapii. Classification (NCBI taxonomy): domain Eukaryota; kingdom Metazoa; phylum Chordata; class Actinopteri; order Cypriniformes; family Danionidae; genus Danio; species Danio aesculapii. Next base: position 41,849,634 of record NC_079446.1, read on the forward strand.
GCCCTAGCTTATTTTATTTTCTTATACATTTATTTTACACATTTACCTTTCATTTATTTTATTTAATTTATATATATGTATATATATATGCACCCTCGCATATAAATATACTTTTATATATAGTGCCGTCACCCTCAAGCTCTAACTCCCGCAGGAGTGGTCCCGAGCATCGACCCCCGCAGGGGTCATCGCCCAACTGCCATTCACCCTTCAGCTGGGGCATTCACCTGCCCTTCCTCTTCCCGACTCCAGCTGGAGATGGCAAATACAGCTCTATCTCCCGCAGGAGTGTCCAGGAGCTTCGACTCCCGCAGGAGTCCAAAAAATCGCCCCCCCCAAGGCACTAGATTACCCCATTATATATTTATATATCTATATATTTTCATATATACATATATATTTATATATAGCGCTGCCACCTCCCAGCTCTATCTCCGCAAGGAGTGTTCCTTGAGCAATTCACTCCTTTGGAGTCCATGCCCCACCCCAGCCCCCTTCACCCCCACTATCCAGCTGGAGTCCTCACTTGCCCTTCCCCATTTCTACTACCCCAGCAGGATTCCCGTCCACCCCATGGCTCTAACCCCCGCAGGGGTCTCCCAGAGTCTATACTCCCGCAGGAGTATTCATAGCCCACGCCAACCCTGCTCGGGCTCCCGCAGGAGTCTGTATCACCCTTTGCTCCCACAGGAGCCCCCTTTACCTTTCCTTCTGAAAAACCACTATATCCAGCAGCCGGATATAGCCATCCAAGCCTTTTGGGGAGTTTCTTCGAATACACGGCTGCTGTCCCGAGTCTCCTGCATTTTGGGGAGCTCTCGAGAACCACCTGATCTCGTACTCCCCGCATATGCTCTATGGACCAGGCGGGAGCCCTGGGCTCAGCTATCTCCGAGCTCAGGGTTCTCTCCCGGGACAGCATGCCAAACCTGCTAACAGTTGTCAAACAATATCTAAGTGTGAACTCTTGAAGTGAAGTTTTCAAACTAATTTCGAGAGGAGCACGTGATATGATTGACCGCAGCTGGCCACTCATTTACATTCACTAGTTAGCCAATCAGATTAACCCCAACTCACTATAAGTAGCCTAGCTAGAACTACTCTCTTATCTTCGTTTTCCGAAGAAACCCCCCATCCACCCCTTCTCCTCCTTTTCTTCCTCTTACCACGGGGAGCTCTCGAGAACCACCTGATCTCGTACTCCCCGCATATGCTCTATGGACCAGGCGGGAGCCCTGGGCTCACCTATCTCCGAGCTCAGGGTTCTCTCCCGGGACAGCATGCCAAACCTGCTAACAGTTGTCAAACAATATCTAAGTGTGAACTCTTGAAAGAAATGCTGGGGTTCACACATTTAATTCATGTTGTCCCAACACAAATATATTAAGCCAGTTTAATATTTTTTTAAATAATTTTTGCAAATTTAAGTGGAGTTAACATTTAACAATAAAGTTCATTCATTCATTCATTTTCTTTTCAGCTTAGTCTATTTATTAATCTGGGGTTGCCACAGTGGAATGAACCACCAACTTATCCAGCATATGTTGTACACAGCGGATGCCCTTCCAGCTGCAACCCATCACTGGGAAACACCCATACACTCTTATTCACACACATACACTACGGACAATTTAGCTTGCTCAATTCACCTAAAGCGCATGTCTTTGGACTGTGGGGGAAACCGGAGCACCCAGAGGAAACCCACGCAAACACGGGGAGAACATCCACACAGAAATGCTATCTGACCCAGCCGAGGCTCGAACCAGCAACCTTCCTGCTGTGAGGCGACAGCGATATCCACTGCACTGTGATGCACAATTAAGTTGGCCCCCCAAAAAATTAAAATAATTTTCAAATAAGTAGTTTGAACCAAGGTTATTATAGTTAATAAAAATTAATGAAAAAACAAAAACTAGAATTGAAAAAACATGTTTCTTAATTGAAATAAAAATTAAAAAGTTTTTTTTTTTTTAAACTAGAACTAACTGAAACTGTACTATGTATATACAAAACTAACTGAAACTAACCAAAATTATAGCAAAAGCTTCCTTCATTTTCATCTTTGTAAATGTATTTAATACACAAGCCTACTGTATGCCTTTTATAAGTAAATCTATTTACTTCGCGCTGCCAGGTGTTTGACTGTACAGCACCTCAGAGTGTAATCCTGATGCCATTGGCCAGATCAAGCCGGCCCTTCCTCAGTCATCCTTGCTGTTGCTCCTGTAACAAAATCATCTTTTAAACCAAATCTTCTAAGTGAACCAGTTGAACTAATTCACCAAATTGAACTGAATCATTTGAAACGATCCATGTGTCCAGTAACATAAGCACTTATCCACAAACAACCTACTTTTTACATGCCTGATACCCCCCTCTGACTTGAAATAAATGAATATACAACGAGTTAGTCCATTATTAAAACAGTACATTGAGATCAGATTTGAGAAACGGTTAATACCAATAATACTGCGCATACTTGATTCAGTGAACCGAAAACAAATAGTACATGACAGCCTGCTGTGACTGAACTAAACTTGGACAACTGCAGCACGGGAAAATCAAGGGCTTAAATGAGAGGATCTGGCGAAACATAAGTTTAATTCATAACAGAAAGTTGTAAAGGAATTTAAATAAGTGAATCATGCTTCATTTGGGTTGCAAAACATTATTGTAAGAAACCTTAGATATTTTAACTGACTGAAATTATGATTGCTGGCTATGTATTTTTTGTTATGTTGAGTCCAAACTTGGGAAGGTTGTCACAAAAGATCCAGTTCGTGTGTATACCTCAGAAGCAGCCTTGCACACATATTGTACTTAGGGCTGCTATCTTGTGGGCTGTTGTGTTTGAATTTGAGAATGGGTAGATAGTAGTGGTAGATAAAGTGTTCTTGTGTTAAAAAAAAAAGTAGCCTATCTTTGGTTGAGGTTTTATTATACATTATTTATTATATACAATGATGATTTAGAATCTTGCACCTAACAAATATCCTAATTACTAAAGATAAAACTAAAACATTGAAACTAATAAAAAAACTAAAGTAAACAATTTCAAAATATTAAGACTATTAAAAACTAGTAAATCTCCTTCTAAAAACTAATTAAAACTAACTGAATTTGAAAAAGTTGAAACTAATGAAAAATCCCAAACTATTATAACCTAGGTTTGAACAAGCAGCAAAATAGATGTTTTGTAAATTATTGTTAAATTAATGTAGAATCAAAAAATGCATCGCCATGCAGGGTGCCATGGTTTTTTTTTTTGACTGAATTGCAGAATATTAAACAGTATATTTCAACATGTTGTAAATTTAGTTTTCTTTGAATTCCGCATGTGGCATATTTATTGTTTAACAAGATAAGTTTTAGCAAAATGTATTCTTTCAGATTGAATCTACAGCAGTGCTTGATCATTAAAGGTTGTAAGTTAGTAGAGACATGTATCCAGGAGACCCATAAACACAAATGCACTGATTCACCATTAAGTTTACATACACAACAGACATGCCTGTCATTGGCTACAATGTTTATTGCCTTCAAAAAATATTGTAAATAGAAACCTTTAATGCTTTTCACAGACCCCACAACAACGCAAGATCAGGTTGTATATCTTTTGTTATGAACTACATAATGAGAAAGAAGCTTTAGTGGGGTGGAAAATGTACTTATTTTGCTCACCTGGGTTTTGAAAGGAATTAGCAATTTCTCTTCAACTGTTTTCTTTTTCGTCGCGGTTGTGGTATTGCTCAGATAACACGTTGAATAGACACACTTGCTCCTGCCAAGTTTCCACTAGTTTTTCCTCCATTTCTTGGGTTCAAATAGAACGAAAAGCAGTCCATAGCTTCTCTCCCAACCTCCCACTGGCCTGCAGATACCCATACTGGTGGATGCTGCTCTCTCATTGGCGGTATAGATGATCGCTGATGTTATTTTCAATCAGAACACATTTCACTCTGCATGATTTGAATCGCCGACAGCTCCAGATATTTAGCATGCCAAATATCTCACGAGTGTCAGCGACTCATTCTCTCAGATCTCTCAGATCTCAGGTGATTCTCTCAGATCTTTGATAGTTCACACTGGTCTTTGATAGTACACACTAGCCGCGTTTCCACTATCGCGCCTAAAGCGAGCGAGCCAGGGCGAGCCAAGGCCAGTCGCGTTTCCACTATCACTTCCGGGGCATAATCGGGCCAAAGCGGGGCTTCCTTGGGGCCAGCGTCCGGCCTTTTTCGGCCCGCCGAATACCTTGGGCCAAGGAGGGCCAACTGGGACTTCGGGGCGGGGTTACGTACAAAGGCGGAGTTTTCCTGTCAGGTAAAGAGGAGACAAGATGCTTTGTTCCCTTACATTTATTTTGCTATCGCGCTTGATCAACTCACTAAGAAGAAGAAAAAATAAATGCCGCCGAACTCGAATGTCCTTATCCAGGGATCGCTGTCTGGCCTTACACCAACAGACCACAAACAGTAAAAAAGCAATCGCTTCGGTGTTCTCCATCTTCCAGCTCTCGTAGTGATGCCAGGTTGTGTTTGTGGTTATAATTTGAGTTTTTTGTTCCCGCTGAAGTGGGCGGGTTGTGTGACGGGTTGTGTGACGTTTGATTCGGGGGATGTTCTGGGGGCGGTGTTTGCGTGACGCGCTGCGAGCAACTAGCCCGACAGTGGAAACGCGACATGATTTCGGCCTCATTTCTCAACCTCCCGGGCTATTGGCCCGGCCTGGCCCGATTAAAGCCCTGGCTTTTGATTACAGGCATTTGGTGGCATTTGTTGGCAATTTCTTAAAACCTGTCGGCAAGTAAAAATTGTGGCTAAAATCATGCAGTCTGAACTCTGCGTTAGTTGTGCAAGTTTTTACATGGGGAAGTGTGATTTAGGTTAGCTAGAAACCAGCATTGACCCCTATTGGTTTCAGGCATAACTTTTATTAAACCCAACCACATGTTATTAGTTACAAGGAACTTTCCCTCTTTTTTTTTAGCATTGTCACTAACAATTAGTTGTCTTTAAGGTGTTACCTTAATAATATACTGAAATTCCTCTTTGCTTAACCAGAAATGCAACCATAAAAAGCATTTTATGGACAGATGACACCCTGCAATGTATATTTCACCTTAATTCTTAGTTAATTGGTATGTATTTGTGTATAATATCATGTAACATTATACACGCCCACCAAAAAAACTAAAAATCAGTGGCCAAGCGGCTTAAGCAGACTTGTTTTGCAGGTTTTAAAGGGATTTAAACATGCTACACGCCAGCTTAGCCTGGCTGGGGAAGCAGACAGACCATCTTAACTCTTCTAAAACCAACAAGCCAACTTAGGCAAGTTTAAGCAGTTTTTTTTGTAGCCAACTCTTGGCATCGCCAGTAGTTCAGCTGAGGATTTCCATGGCCCAGATTCAAAAACACTAAACAACAGATGCTGTTTTGCATCCATTTGCTGAAACTAAACACATTTTTAAATAAATGGCCTGATTTAGCACTTAATCAACTTGTGACAATCATTAAAGCAAAAGACTGGCTGATTAATCTACGCAGTGTATACTAATGATTCTATAGTGCATGCTAATGACGCTATAGTGTACATAGTTTGTGCAAATCATTAATGCGAGACCATGAAAAATTAATTCAGGACCACACAAACAACTGTTGGAGAAATAATCATCATTAAATATGAGCCACTGTCAATGTCCATGGGAAAAATATTATGACACAAATACCATTTCGAGACTGTATAGAAACAGATACGCAAGCATGCTGAGTAGCGGGTTTAGATTGATGTGAGCAGTGTCTTGTAAAAGCTCATTAGAGTTTCTGCCTGGAGTGTTGGAGCGTGTTGTGGGTGGACCGCTAGTGGAATGAATGGAGGTTAGCAGCACCGCCTGCCCTGTCAAACGTCACCACTCTGCTCCCAACATGCATCACTGTGCCTGATATTAAGCACGGGGAATCGATGGAAATGCGTCAGATGTTGACACACCCCCCACGCACAAACACACACACACACATTCGCCCCCACAGTATGTTTTCAATGGCCTGTGTGCCAAGCAGAATCCTCCAACAGCACATATTAAAATATAATCAGGTCATTTGTTTGGCTTTTGAGGCAGAGCACTGGTGCATATCAAATAACAAGAGAAGCGCTGTCAGCTCGTGAGACCCAGGTGTTTTATTAAACGTTACATTTTTATGCATCTGTCAGTTTAAAAACAGATCACAGCATATGGTTTTAAACTCCAGTTAAATCAAGTCAGTTATTTGTATGCGCTTTTCACAACTTCCGAGCAGTCTTGTAATGCACATCATTATGGTATTGTTTATACTATCTTAAAGGGATATTTCAGCAATGAATTGCAGGTAACAATGTTGTAAACAATATCCAGTTTATAGTATAAACCGATCATTTAGGTTTATAAGACCTCAATTGATCAGCAAGAGCCTGAGTATTCATTTTGTTTTGCCTGGATGTTATTTTGGCTTAAAAAGTAGCTGTTCACGTACATTTTATGAATCACCTGTTTTAGCTAAAATCATCAATAATGTTCCACTATTATATGTAGCTTTACTTGAGAATGCTATTTGTGCATGTTAAGGCAAATTAACTGTTAATTTCTAATTATTTAGCTGTACAGTAATATGAAGTACAGTTGGACTACATGTCCAACCTAAAATATATTGAAATTTGTTGGATTGATTGGTTTATTAATTGATTTGGTGCTTGTTTTGATTGATGAATTAATTAATTTAATGCTTGTTTTGATTGATTAATTGATTTGGTGCTTGTTTTGATATATTTGATTGATTGATTGATTGATTGATTTGGTTGTTTGTTTGATGGACAATTTATTGGTTGAATGGTTGGTTGGTTGGTCGGTTGGTCAGTTGTCTAGCCTTGTCTAGCAAATTCTTTTACACCCCTTTGATTGGTCACACGCTCAACAGAAAGGGCTGTGATTGGCTCTTACGCGCTGGCGCTCTTCACAGATGAGTGACGCTGATAAACGGCAGCGGCGATCATAGCTGATCCATGATAGACACGATGGAGAAAACTCTGCAGACGCGCGCTCGTGTCTGTACCCAGAAATATCGCTGTAACAGCCGCGAGGGGAGGAAAAGTCAGGCCAGCAGGTCAAATGGGCCACAGTGAGAGAGAAATGAGAATTTCATTCTCTCGATCGCAGTGAATTAGGGGCTTCTGCTGTAAGTGTCAGTGAAAGACTGTCCAGCAAACACACATTGTGCAGAGTTTCTGCAGAGTTTCTGCATTTTTAAGTAGTTAGAACATTGTAAATACTCACGCTCGCCTCACTTGCCATAGTAAGCTACGGTGACAAAGCAGTCAGTACATAATAACCGGTTATGATGATTACCGAATTGTCCGCGTCTGCATCAAGGTGCACTGAAGAAACAATTAATTTTGACACCCCTATTAAGTTGGTTGGTAGGTTGATTGGTTGGTTATTAGTTGACTGATTGATTGGTCAATTGGTTGATTGATTGGTTTTCTGATTGCTTGGTTGATTGGTACGTTGGTTGATAGGTAGAATGGTTGGTTGGTTGGTTGGTTGGTCAGTCGGCTGATTTATTAGTCAGTTTGTTGATTGATTGCTTTTGATTAATTGGTTTTCTGGTTGATTGGTAAGTCGGTTGGTAGATCGATTGGTTGGTTGGTTAATTAATTGGCTGGTTGGCTGATTTATTGGTCAGTTTGTTGATTGATTTTTTACTTGGTTGGTTTGGTTGGTTGGTTGCTCTTTTAATTGATTGGTTTGGTGATTGTTTAGTTGACTGGTAAGTTGGTTGGTAGATCGATAAGTTGGCTGATTTATTAATTGGTCGGTTGTCTAATTGATTGGCCAGTTGGCTGAATGCGCTTTTGATTGGTTTGATTGATTGGTTAGTTGGTTGATTAATTAGTTGGTTGGCTGATTGGTCAGTTAGTTATTTGGTTTGTTGATTTGTTAGTTGGTTGGTTGGTTGGGTGTTCAATCAACCAGTTTGTTGATTGATTGCACTTAATTGATTATTGAATTGGCTTATTGAATGGTTGGTTGGTTGATTGCTTTTTGATTGATTGATTAATTGATTGATTGATTGATTGTTTGATTGGTTGGTTGTTTAATTAATTGGTCGGTTGGTTGTTTGGTTTGTTTGTGATTGATTGGATGGTTGGTCGGTTGGTGGTTTTGTTAGTTGGATGATTGGTCTGTTGATTAATTGGTCAGTTGATTGGTTGCTTAGAAGATTGGTTGGTTGATTGGCTGGCTAGCACATAGATCAAATAAAAAAATCACTTTTCAGTGGAAAAAGTCTCCACCTGTTAATCACATAGATTGAAGTTAAATGCTTTTTTTCAGAAACAATAACAGTTGCTGTTTTGTATGAGACAGAACAGCAGTTATTTGTGAATTGATGTCCTTATATCAGCACAATATATCAGATTTAACCGTTCTCAAGAGTGTAGTCAGAATGGCCTATCCCAGCCCATCTGCCTCTCAGCACACAGGTAAACATTATTATAGGCATGACCTGATGACACCAATCTCTAGCTCACACACACTGTTTAAAGAGGTCTGCATTGGATTTCTGGCAGGTACAATTGTAAATATGGAATGAATGAATGCAACAGAAGAAAAAAAGGCCATTGTCTTAGGTCTAACACAGCAAATGCTGCCTAGAGAGACCATAAAGCATCTAAAATAATGCTTGTCATGAGGCCCCTGCCAATGCAAATTCATTTTTTTTGCATGGATCCAGCTGAATTTATTCTGCCTGGGTATAATTGAAGCTAGATAAATGATTTCTGCATTTAACACACAGAGTCTGACAGATTTGCTCAGCGTGAGCCAGCTGCTGCCGCTGATATTGTTCTTTGAAATGCACAATCATTGAGAAATATGCACACTGTTACTTCCCAACAAACACTGATGTCTGGTTATTCATCATATTTCATTTAAAATTTCTGGCAGATACTTTGAGGGAAAATCTGCTTAGAAGTGTTGTATTTTGTTATGGCTTTTCTGTTTGTGTTTGTCACTGAAAGTGCACATATTGTGTCGGACTGTGACTTGAGGAGTAGATAGAATCTATCTATCTATCCATCTATCCATCCATCCATCCATCCATCTATCCATCCATCCATCCATCCATCGTTCCATCATTCTATCATTCTGTCCTTTTATCAATATTATCTATCCATCAATCCATCCATCCATCATTCTATCTATCTGTCCTCCTATCAATTATTTTATCTATCTATCTGTCTGTCTGTCCGTCCGTCCGTCGTTGTAGCTATCTTGTTCTATCTATCGTTCTACCTATCTATCTATTGCTCTATCGTTCTGTCATTCTATTAATAATTTTCATCTATCTATCTGTCTGTCTGTCTGTCTGTCTGTCTGTCTGTCTGTCTGTCTGTCCGTCCGTCCATCTGTCTGTCTGTCTTTCTTTCTGTTAGTCCATCCATCCATCCATTCATCCATCCATCGTTCTATCGTTCTATCAATAATTTTGACTGTCTGTCTGTCTGTCTGTCTGTCTGTCTGTCTGTCTATCTAAATGACAAAGGACATCCCTGTATGTGTGTAAAAGTTGTCTGTGCCACTTATTTTGCTAGTTCAGTCTCTGTTCTTGGAATTGAAAAACAGCCTAAGTCTTCTGAAGTCATGTAACTTTGAATGAAGTTTGAGAAGTGCAATCCAAATTGTCTGGTTGAAGTACACAGATCTAGAAATTTTATCCATAAAATATTGAGTTCTGTAAATGTTTTTATTATTATTATTATTATTATTATTATTATTATTTCAAATGAGAGAGGCCATTCCTGAATGTGTGTACAAAAGTCCTCTGTGCCGCTTATATTTTGATTTTTAGGATTATTTAATTATATCACGCCCAAAACATTTGTCAGTTCTCTTCCTCATCCTCCCTATTGGCCTGTAAGTCATATATATATTAAAAATACTAAAGGAAAAAGCTTTGTCAGCATTAGCATGCAAGTATAAATCTACATTTTTATATTCTAACGTGTAAAATTAGCAATAAATATATTTATTCCTCCTAGATTTGTGCAAAGTATATTTGTAAGTTTTTTTTGTTCCTGATATATATATATATATATATATATTTATTTATATTTATATTGAAAAGGGAAAAAAAAAACAATAAATAATTGTATGAATGCTGTAATGTTTAAATAATTTTTTATTTACAACGTGTGAATGTCATGTGACAATCAGGAAGAACGCAGCCTATCATTTATCACAGGGACACGTTCTCTGTTCTGGCAGTCTCCAGGTAACCGGGCAAGACCGGCCTTCACAAGAACGCAAGTCCATTCTCAGCGTATTTGGAATTGAGAAACAGCCCAAGTCTTCTGAAGTCGAGCAGTAACTTTAAATGAAATTTGAGAAGTGCGATCACACTTGACTGGTTCACGTGATCACAAATCTGTGCTTTATTTTATTTAATTACATTTTTAATAGGTTTGAGAGCTCCAGCACAGAGCTGTAGATTATTATTATGATAACAGCTTAAATTTGAGTTCCTTGCTTTTGAAATATGGCACAGGAGTTGAACTACTTTTATGACACTTCACTGGTACTTTTATGCTGTTTTTGGAGCTAAGGTGCATAAATCACCACCCTTTTTATTGCATTTGAGTTGGACATCTCATTATGTATTTCAAGGAAGTCATGCAGGAATTGAAATGACATGAAGGTGAGCGAATTATGACAAAATATTCATTTTTGGGTCAGCTATTCCTTTAAGACGTGTCGTGTGCAACTTTTTAAAGTTTTTGCCTTATTTATATGTATGGTAAAACGATACATTCACCCGTCTAACCTGCCGATAAACAGCGAAATGCGAAATGCTTAAATAATAGGATTGCTCATGAGATTGAAACAGTACATCAGCAGACCTTGTAAAAGCATAGATTTGTTTCAGTCCTTGGGGCAAGACTGAAACAAACAAAATGATTACACGCTGATGGGTGTCTTTAAAAGGGCACGGCTGAGGAAATTAGAACGCAAGGTAGAAAATAAGAACAGGGTGATTATAAAAGTCTTTTATACACTGAATATTGTTATTTCTTTACTTTTCATCAGTGGCTTTATAAGAAGTCATTACTTTCCTGATTAGATGAACTGATTACTGGAGTCTCCTCAGGTTAGATTTTGGATTTTAGTGCATTTTTCATAACTCTCAACAGCATGAGCAATTTTCTACCTTTTTCAGTGTGAGAGTACACTTTCAGTTTGTTTTTGTATCTTTAATAAGTATTTCTTTTATTATAGAGAGTGCAAAAAGGGCTCTTAAGGTCAAGTTGGATGAAGTACACAAATTTAGTAAGTGAATAGAAGTATAGATATCTAAGTAATATGTTATTACTCTGTAATACATTCAACGGTCACTTTAATAGGTACACTTGTCTAACTGCTCGTTAACACAAATGTCTAATCAGCCAGTCACATGTCAATAACTCATGTGCATTTAGGCATGTAGACATGGTCTAGACGATCTGCTGCAGTTCGAACCGAGCATCAGAATGGGGAAGAAAGGGGATTTAAGTGACTTTGAATGTGGCATGGTTGTTGGTGCCAGACAGGAAACTGCTGATCTACTGGGATTTTCACGCACAACCATCTCTAGGGTTTACAGAGAATGGTCCAAAAAGATGAAATATCCAGTGAGCGGCAGTTCTGTGGGCGCAAAAGTTTTTTTGATGCCAGAGGTCAGAGGAGAATGGCCAGACTGGTTGGAGCTGATAGAAAGGCAACAGTAACTCAAATAACCACTCGTTACAACCAAGATATGCAGAAGAGCATCTCTGAATGCACAACACGTCCAACCTTGATGCGGATGGGCTATAGCAGCAGAAGACCACACCGGGTGCCATTCCTGTCAGCTAAGAACAGGAAGCTGAGGCTACAATTTGCACAGGCTCACAAAAATTGAATAATAGAAGATTGGAAAAATGTTGCCTGGTTGGATGAGTCTTTATTTCTACTGCGCCTTTCGAATGATAGGGTCAGAATTTGGCGTCAACAACATGACATCATGAATCCATTCTGCCTTTTATTAACGGTTCAGGCTGGTGGTGGTGGTGTAATGATGTGGGGGATATTTTCTTGGCACACTTTGGGCCCATTACAGTAAATTCATTGTCATATTCAAGTATGTCATATTCAAGTATATTCAAAATGTTAGTAAAGTTAATTCACATGAACTACTGGATCATTGCTGAAGTGTTACCAATAATTCAAGTGAGCATGGCAAATGAACATAACAAAATATAGCATAGTGTATTCAGGGTGTCCGTGGGGTCTTAAAAAGTCTTAAATTTCCTGAAATATTAAATCGTTTTAAACAATTCTCAATTTTTCTATGCTCATGTAAAGCTACCCAATCAGACACTCATCCAGTTACTAACATTCTACTTCAACAAAGTTTACCGATATGGATTAATTATCTTCCTTAAAATGTTTTAACTGGGCCATTAGAAAAAAAAATGTAGCTTGTGTAATTTTGAAATTTCATTCATAACGGTCTTAACAAGGTGTTAAATTTGACTTCATGACCTGCAGAAACCCATACAGTATAACAAATCAGGGATTTTTGATATTTGCTTAACCCTGGTCATTATGTTTTTCCTTATCAGTATATAGCTGTACAATGTGGTTGAATTTCTTCTACATTTGTATCCAAAAATTCCCAAAACCTTCTTTTGATGCCTGATTGAAACAAAAATATAATTGTATTATATAAGCTGGTTTATGTTATGTGTGGATCCTTGGTTTCATTAGTGGTGTGTTCTTTCCATCTGGCATTTACTTTCTTTGCCTGTGTGTTTGTATGTGTAAAATATGCACTGATTAATCTTGGTAATGAAGTCTAGAAAGGAATTGCGTTGCCACTGAAAGTGTTATATTGATCTTCTACATCCATTTTTTATGACTTGCCATTTTATGACTGTTGTGTGAAAGCAATAATATGAGTTATCAGTAATGTTTGTTTGCATTATATGCGATTTGTTTTACATTGAAATATATACATTTGATTTACGACATACTGTACACTGTAAAACAATTTGTCAATTAAGTTTCCTGATATTTTGTATGTGTTTGTGTTTGTTTATGCCTTTGAATTGCATTGTGAGTCCTTGATTTCTGCTGTGACAACTTTTGATGATTTAAAATAGTTTAAAAAGTGAGTTTTATTGAGATTTTTATAGTTTGAAACAATAGATTTCATTAAAGAATTGTCAAGTAAAATATAAAATATAATATAAAATATACTTGTATTGAAATAACGAACCCAGACAATTATATAATATATAAATCTATAGTTTCAAACAAAAAAAACTAAACACACTAAAACTAAAGCACACGCATGAATCACAAAATAACTGTTCATTAACCACAGTTTTATGCTGCATACCTGTATTTTAGGCAAAAATGCTAATGCTAGTTGTAATGCAATTGCAACTAATGCTATTTTATGTTTATTTATATATATATATATATATATATATATATATATATATATATATATATATATATATATATATATATATATATATATATATATATATATATATATAACAATACAATAAATCCATACATATCCTTCAAAATAAACAACTTAAAAATGTTCACTATTAATCTTTGTTCATTATTAAAGGGCTAGTTTACACAAAACTAAAAATTGTTATCAGTAACTCAACCTTTACTTGTTTCAAACCTTTACGAGTTTCTTTCTTCTGTTAAACACAAAATAAGACATTTTGTAGAATGTTAAAAACCTGTAACCATTGACTTCCACAGTATTTGTTTTTCCTACTATAGATTTTTAATGGTTAGAAATTTCCACCTTAATTGAAAATATCTTCATTTAACCGAGTAAAGAAACTCATAAATGCTGTGAACCACTTGAGGAGTGTGAGTAAATAGTGAATAAATTGAATTTTTGGGTGAACTATCCCTTTAAATATTATATACTGCTTATTAGCATTTCCTGAATTCATGTAACAATAACACGGTGGCATAACTACATGCAACGTGGTTCCACAACACACAATTAAATGCATCTTTTTCACGTTAAAACAAGTATTTGTCCTAATCAAATGCGACAGTGGCGTCTTAACATTTGGAACAGTTTTTATTTCCACGACATTGCAGCAAAACAACAGCATAAACTACAAAGACAATTATAACCTCAGGTACTGATTATGTGCTTTATTCACTTTTAAATGTTACCAATGCAAGTTCGAACACCTTTTTAAAGTGATATTTATTGCTATGCTATTGAAAGCAGAAGCAGATTGTTCACCTCAGATCAGTCTATGCTCTTTTAATAATGCTTAACTGATTTAACATGTATTAATTCTATTACAACTCTTACAGTTTCATTGGGAGTTTCTTGCTGCAATTTAGCTGTGTCGTGTGTAGTTAGGACACGGTTTAACCATGCATGTTGTGGTCCAACACAAAGACATTTACAGTAGCAGGTTCATTTCTTATTTGTAGTACGATACTTGTCAGCTTTGATATCTCCTTTTATTTCTGGAAAACTTGTGCAAAATTTCTATTTTGGGAACTATATATTCTATATTTCTGTTTCTATATTTCTGCGACGTCGCATCAAAACAACAGCATAAACTAGAAAGACAATTATAACCTCAGGTACTGATTATGTGCTTTATTCACTGTTAAATGTTACCAATGTGAGTTTGAACACCTTTTTAAGTGATTTTTATTGCTATGCTATTGAAAGCAGATTGTTCACCTCAGATCAGTCTATGCACTTTTAATAATGCTTAACTGATTTAACATGTATTAATTCTATTACAACTCTTACAGCTTCATTGGGAGTTTCTCGCTGCAATTTAACTGTGTCGTGTGTAGTTAGGAGGTGTAGTTCTGTTTCTATATTTCTGCGACCTCACATCAAAACAACAACATAAACTACAAAGACAATTATAACCTCAGGTACTGATTATGTGCTTTATTCACTGTTAAATGTTACCAATGTGAGTTTGAACACTATTTTATGGGACATTTATGGCCAGCTATTCAAAGGAGAAGCAAATTGTTTACCTCAGATCTTGGGAAAAAAAAGATTGAAAATAAAAGTCAGTGCAAACCAACAACATCAGTCACTCAGCCTATGCACATTTAATAAGTTAAATGTGTTTAATATGTACTAATTAGATTTTAACCCTTACCACTTCATTAGGAGTGCATTGGCTGATATTTGGTGCAATCTTGTGTGTAGTTAGGACAAGGTGTAACTCTGCATGTTGTAATCCAACACATTTAGTATGTAGCACTGTCACCTCACAGCAAGAAGGTCGCTGGTTCATTCCCGGGTGGGTCAGTTGGCATTTCTGTGTGGAATTTGCATGTTTTCCGGGTTTGTTGTGTTTATTCCGTGTGCTCCGGTTTCCCCCACAATCCAAAAACATGTGCTATAGGTGAATTGAGGAAACAAAATGGGCCATAGTGCATGAGAGCCTGTGTGAATGTGTATGAGTGTTTCCCAGTAATAGGCTGCAGCTGGAAGAGCATCCACTGTGTAAAACAAATGCTGGAACAGTTGGCGGTTCATTCCATTGTGGTGCCCCCAGATAAATAGGGGAGTAAGCTGAAGGAAAAGGAATGTATGAATGTCTTATTTGTAGTATGATACTTTTCAGCTTTGATATCGATTTTTATTTCTGGAAGGCAGAGTGTTTGGAGTTCAAAAATGTCAACGAATGCTTGTTCTTGTTGCTAGTGGCACTGTGCATGGTTTTATGCTCAAAAAGCACCTCTTGTTTTGAAGGATTTTTTTTTTTTACTCACTGCAGTGCCAGTGCAGTTGTCCTGAAAGGTACATCTAATGGATGACAGAGCATGACAGCACATTAGTTACAAGATCCTGGTGCTTATTTACACGTGCAGCTCACGGGTTGTTCATTACACGGCTTTCCAACCAGAAGGTATAAGACATGTTCTGGAGCAATCAGCCACAGGCGAGCCCAAGGACACGTTCATTTCGCTTTCCATGAAGCTGTAGTGCCACTGCATAATAAAAAAAGCTAACAAACCTTCCATTCAGATCAGGATGCAATTACCACTGGGATGCTTACTATAATTGCAGGGCTAGAAGCAAAATAATCTCAGCAGGATTTTGTATTCATAGATTATGAGTTGTTGTTTTTTTAATGTTTGCATATTTGACAGATCAGGAAATCTGTAAATATGATAACTGATAATGTGCCACTTCCCCCTTTAAATTTGAGCTACACTGTAAAAAATACATATTTGTAAATAAACAGTATTCTGTATTTGGTGATTTATTTATTTTAAACAATTTTTTATGGTTTTGAATTGCATTATGGGATCTTGATTTTCCTCCAAACACTTTTGATGTTGAAAAGTTTGAAAGGTGACTTTTGTTGACATTTTTAATAGTTTAAAGTGATTTATTGTTTATTTGTTTTATATCATGGTACACAAAAATAGTTATAAACTGTCAGTGATTTTGTGTGTTGTTTTACAGGCTTAATTCTCTCTGTAGTATTTGTTAAATAGAGATAAAATTCCCATAAAGCAATTAACCGTAAATAAACAGAAAACACCTTGTGAACTACAAAATCTGGAAACAGTTAATTAATGGATATATTTTTTATAGTGTAGTAATACTTCCAACCGAGGCTCATTCTGAAAACGTCCCAGGAGGTGCATTTTTTTGTTTTCGCAAATCCACCCGAGGCCACTGTGCGTGTTTTTTGAGGTCTTAAATTTCTCTGGCGACTGCCATTCGCGCCTACTCTTCATGTGTAAATTCTTAGTCGACTGACTGAGCGAACGACTGATACCTCCCCTTCCCCTTCCCTAAACCCAGCCAACAGTGTTTTGAAAAGCTATCCAGAAAAAAAAAATATATGTATATTTTTACCACATTTTCAGATTTTACCACATTCTCACCCTGTTATTTACTTGTTTATTTAATTTTTTGCCTTTTCTTTTTGTCTTACCTGCTTTCTGGAACCATTCAACACCAGACTCCAACCCTGTCAACGCAGTCAACTGCTTTCTGCATCTCAAATCCACCGACATATGCTGTAAGCCACTGGACGAACTGGTAACAATGGGAAAGCCGTCCATACGGAGGTAAGCGGTCAGCTGGTAAGTGTGAAAAGCATTCATTTTAAAGACAAAATGCAGTCATATGTACCTCTGGCTACATCATTTGCAAACTGGCTACATTTTCAGAATGAGGCTGTGTTGAATACTTCAGAAGTAAAATGTGTGGTTTGTGTGAGGATCAAATGGGAAATGTCCTATTTCAGTGTTTGTGTTTAAGTAAATGTACAAAAATTATTTTATATACATGGGAAATATTTTAAGTAGTTATGTTAGTATGTCGTCTTTAGTGTTTCTGATCACTTTTGTGAAAATAAAATGTTAAAATATTGACAAAATAATATTGTTTGGTGTAACAGATATATTTATGAAAAAAGAAACAACATGTTTGTTGTTAAATGTTATTTTATATGTTCAAATGAAAGTTCACCCAAAAGTTTTAGTTTACTCACTATTTATTTTCCCTCAGGTGATTCCAAACCACTATAAGTTTCTTTTTTCAGTTTAACACAAAAGATATTTTAAAAAATGATAGAAACCTGTAACCATAGACTTCCAAAGTAGGAAAAGCAAATACTATAAAAGTCAATGGTTACAGGTTTCAGAAATAACTTTCATGATAGCGCGATAGCCCTGGGGGTTAGTGTGCCGACATATAGTACAACAGCACTCTGGGCGTCCCCAGAACCTTTGCTAACCCTAGGGCTCCTGAACCTTACCTGACCCTATACCCCTCTCTCTTCCACTTCACTTACTGTCCTGTCAAATAGAGGCAAAAATAAATCTTAAAAAAAGAAATATCTTTCAAAAATGTTGTGTTCTAAAGAGAAAGGAGACTCCACTTTGGGTGAACTATGCCATTAAGTACATGTAAGAAGTTATCAAAAAAACTAAATTATTATATAAAGTGAAATATAATATAATAAAACTAAAAAATCATATTTTGTTGTTGCACTTCTTAACCTTTTCAAATGATTATTGTACTAAACATGCCAATATTTATTGATATACAAGCTGTCTTTACACTTAAAAACATTTTAGTGCAGCACTGCTAAACTCAGTTCCTAGAGGACCGCAGCTCTGCACAGTTTAATTTCAAGCCTGCTCCAACACACTTACCTGTAGGTACCTTGAGGTGTGTTTGATTAGGATTGGAACAAAACTGTGCAGAGCTGCAGTCCTCCAGGAACTAAGTTTGACTCCTGTGTTTTAGTGGGTGTTTTCTGTAAATCATGGAAAAAAATATAGTGTGGTCATTATTAGCTTATATTACTATTATTATATTACGCTTAAACTGCTTTGAACACATTGTCATTGACCCTTATAGCTTTAAGTGTAATATGAAACCGCTTGAACTCCCTAATAGAGAGTTCAGTGTTATTTTAAGAATATATTACATCAGATGTTGTAAATGAGATTTTAGCAGTTTCTCTTCATTGTTCCGCATGGCTAAAATAGCTTTGTCTTTTTTAGCACAACGCTGGACTCCAGCTCATTTAGCCTAAATTGTGCATGCAGTGAGTACAAGGAAAAGTGTGACAGTTGCCACAATTCACACTGAACTTCAACTGTGAATCCTAAAGGTTTTTTGCTTTGTGTGTTAAATGCTGAGGGCTCCTGTTGTTCACTCATTTTGTGTAACATCATTAAATAAAACCTTTATTTATTATGCTTTTTCTTATGGCATTAATGAGCTAGATCTTTATCCAGAGAGCCATTTTTTGTTATTTACAACATTATTTTTTTATAGGTAAAAATTGCATTAAATTTCTGCTAGAAAGTTGCTGGCAGCTAGCTCTCTGTAGTTCTCACATGGATGCCCACTGATGCTAAACAGGGCTGCGCCTGGTCAGTACCTGAATGGGAGATCACAAGGGAAAGCTAGGTTGCTGCCAGAAGTGGTGTTAGTAAGACCAGCAGGGGGCGTTCAACCTGCAGTCTGTATGGGTCCTAACACCCCAGTATATTGATGGGGACTCTAAACTGCTCAGTGAGTGCCGTCTTTCGGATGAGATGTTAAACTGAGGTCCTGACTCTCTGTGGTTGTTAAAAATTCCAGGATGAAAGGAGTAGGGATTTAACCCCAGCATCCTGCCCAAATTTGCCCACTGGACTCTGTCCATCATGGCCTCCTAACCATCCCCATATCATAATTGGCTTCTCTCCATTCCACCAATCAGCTGGTGTGTGGTGTGTAGTCTGGTGCAATATGTCCAAGTAGGTAATGCTGCAGCCCGGAGACCTCCAAGTGGGAGGGATTACACCGCAACTAGGTTGGTCGACCTCCCAGTGGGAGGGACTTAAACCACAAGCAGATTGGGTTTAGGTGGAGCAGATATTAATAAAACACAATAGGTTTAGGTGTAGACTTTAATAAAACACAACAGGTTACTGTGAGGTTGGGTTTAGGTCTCGACGTTAATAAAACAAAACAGGTTACTGTGAGGTTGGGTTTACGGTTACAAGGCATTAAATAAATAAAAACTCTAGGTTTGTGCAGCCCACTTGGAGCTCGAAGGCCCACCCACTTGGAGCTGGCTCCAACCTCCATATATACCCTTCTCAAAATGGCTGCTGTCGCGTCATCCAGGTGGGTGCTGCACACTGGTGGATGAGGAGACCCCCCCCCCCAAAAAAAATGTGTAAAGCGCTTTGAGTGTCCAGAAAAGCACTATATAAATGTAAGGAGATATATGTTTAAATATAGTATATAGTGAAAATTATATAACAAAAATAAAAAGTGAAATATTGCTCCACCATCACTCAATGTAAATATGAAAAAAAAACTAAAAGAAAATACTTATTCTAAACTGTTAAATTGTAAAAAATAAGTAATCATAGTAAATATATTAGAATGATTTCTGAAGGCTTTAGTCTCTGAAGACCTAATCAAGTATAATAACCAGTGCAAATAGTGGAATAACCACTGGAAATCCAGCTTTTACATGACAGAAATAAAAATAAACACCACAAAAATATTTTTAATTGCAATAATTCTTCACAATATTAATCTTTTCTGTGTTATCTGATCAAATAATGACAGCCTTTATTAGTATAAGATACTTTATTATTATTATTATTATTATTATTATTATTATTATTATTATTATTATTATCATTATTATTTTGCTGTTGTGATTATTATTTTATTCTTTTATTATTATTGTTGTTGTTGTTTATAATAATAATAATAATAATAATAATAATAATAATAATAATAATAATAATAATAATAATAATAGAACAATAACAATAAAAGAATAAAAATAATAATCACAACAGCAAAATAATAATA
Organism: Danio aesculapii; assembly: GCF_903798145.1. Classification (NCBI taxonomy): domain Eukaryota; kingdom Metazoa; phylum Chordata; class Actinopteri; order Cypriniformes; family Danionidae; genus Danio; species Danio aesculapii. The sequence continues at coordinate 41,870,072 of NC_079446.1, forward strand.
ATAATAATAATAATAATAATAATAATAATAATAATAATAGAACAATAACAATAAAAGAATAAAAATAATAATCACAACAGCAAAATAATAATAATAATAATAATAATAATATTAACAAAATAAATAATAACAACAATAAAACAGCTAATAGCTAATAAATAATAAACAAATAACAACAATAATAGCTTTCTATACACAACATAAACAATTGTGTTAATATAAATAAATATTTACAGCCTTTTTGTTAAATGGTCAAATTTGTCAAATGGTCAATTGACTTAATACTGTATGCTACAACAAGCATAATTTTCAATCACAATAAATGAACACATTCATTTCAATCATCTATCAAATTGTGTTATAGAAAAAAAATCCAGATGACAATATTTTTAGTCATATTAATGCATTTATTTATTATTCTTGTACTTTTTGTTCTATATAACACCGAACTTCTGAGCTGTTGTGCACATTTAATCCTTTGGGAAATGAACTGGCGATCCTGGAATTGCTTACGGCATGCTTTATCGGTTGAGGTGCAGAAAGCCATCATCAGGATGTTTCCTTATGAACTGGCTCTCTCTAAAGGGCTGCCTTTTCCCTTTCTTTTTCCTCCTTTCACCCCTCGAGTCCTTCACGCTGACCTTGGCCACCACAACTGATTTCCCATCACTCTGTAGACCAGATGCAGCCGGCTTTTCCATCCTCCCTGGAGATGCAGCGTGACTCCTTTTGCTTCCATTTTTGTCTGCACTCAAGGGCAAGAAACATACACACTTTGAAGAATCTGCCATGTCATTCCATCTCAGAGTCTGTCCCTGCACTCGCCATGATCTCATTGGGTGCCTAAAGCCAAAGTGCGGCCACATCATCTGAAGTCTTTAAAGACCTCATGCAGCGCTGTCATGCTCACTTTTCAGTTTCTTTTCCTGTACTCATATTTCTATTTCACACATTCCAATTTCGATGCCATAGGGTTCCAAAAACAGCCCACTTTAAGTTGGCACGATTCGATTTTCACAATGAGAAGTTCACATTTCTGCCCACACACTTAACAAATAAATGGAGTTTTATTTTTAAATAGACATTTTTAGTTTCTCAGAGCCTTTCAGTGAGCTGGATTGAATAGAAACACTTATTTTCAAAGTGTTAAGAGTTTTAATAATAATCTAAAGAACATGTTTTAGTTAAAGGGGTGGTTTGCCCACAGATTTACTCTCCATTTATTCCCCCTCAAGTGGTTCCAATCATTCAAGTTTTCTTTCTTCTGTTAAACAATTTCTGTTGGAAATTGGTAGCCATTGTGATTCATACACTCATACATATACATACACTCATACACTCATTCATACACACTTTTTTTTTTTTGCTGCATGTTCTAACCACGTATTTAAAATGAGCTGAAACGATGCAATTCTTAAGATTTTTGGGGGGACAACTTAACTGTTTTGGGTGCAGTCCACTTAAATTTGTAAAATCAAAAGTTAATTTAACTACTTCATGTTGGTACAACATATAGGAATTGTGTGAATTGTGTGAAAAAAAAAATCCAGCTTTCCAACATTCTTTATAATATATTCTTTTGTGTTGAATTAAAGAAACCCAAACAGGTTTGGAATAAGTGAAGGGTGTGTAAATGATCACACAATTTCTATTTCTGGGTGAACTATCCCTTTAAAAGTAAAAGTACAACTTCTCTCAAAAAATAGATTTTTCTCCCCATGTTGGTGTGATTTACAGGGTAATTCTCATTTGCATGTGCATAATTATAAAAATTAAGTCAACTTAACTTAAGCGGGTTTACTCCCTTTACTCACTTAAGGCAACAAGTTGGGACTTTTAAGGGACCTTTATCATTGTTCTGTCTACATTTGCAGTTGAACTTCAACTATACAGTAGAACAAAGTGACTTTTATTGACATTTTACTAAACCATAAATTGTATAAGAAATAATGTTTGAAGAATTATGATGGATAATGACTGATTTATGTGCTTTTGTAAGCTTCAAAATAAAAGCCACTATACATCATTACACAGCATGGAAGAGCAGGATAAATGAAAAAAAAATTGCACTGTTTATCTGACAGAATAAAAGTCACACTGAGGATGACTTGAGGGGGAGTAAACTATGGGGTAATTATAATTAATTAAATTAACTCTGCATAATTATAAAACTTAAGTCAACTGAAATGGGTTTACTCACTTTTTAAAGTCAAGTCAACTTATAACTTTTAAGGCAACATGTTGGGACCTTTACAAGATCTTTTTTTCTGTCTACATTTGATGTTGAAAATATTATATAGAGAATTGATGAATGATGACTGATTTATGCACTTTCAGAAGCTTCAAAATAAGTCACAATACAACACTATTACACAGAATGCAAGCAGGATATGTTTAAAACTATTCCGAACTGTGTTCGTCTGACAGAAAAATAAATAAATAAATTATACACTGAGGATGGCTTGAGGGTGAGTTAATTATGGGGTATTTTTTTTTATTTAGTAAATGTACTATGTGCATAATTATACAAATGAACTTAACTTAAACCGGTTTACTCAAAAAAAACAAAAAACAAAAAAGGCAACCCTTCCAAGTTACTATGCAGTAATCGCTTTTTTTAAAGTGAAGTCAACTTTTCACTTATAAGGCAACATGTTTGCTCACTGTTTAAGTATTAAAAACAGTATTCTGTATTGTGCATAGTTAGTTTCTATAGTAAATCAATGGCAAATGCAGTGTTATGTGACATGACACACTGATTGAGAGTTTAAATGAGATGTAAGACATTTATTGATGTTAATTTGGTGCTGTAACTAATAAAGATGAAGGAATAATTGTGTTCATTCACTTTTCTCCTGTTTAAATGAGGGATTTTTTATACAGCAATGTCAACCAACACCAAAGAGTGATTAACAGCAGACAGATCTTGAAAGATGAGATTCGTTAATCAGTTATTGGACTGCATGTGCACTATATAATGTCTAGAGGTTTTATTCATGTCTCAGCTCCCACTAAAGAGCCGTTGTTTAGTTGAGTGTAGATTTTTTTTTTTTCATGTTTGTGCTGGAGCTGCATGATTTAAGGACAGTTAATTCTTGTTTTGAGCTGTGCTGAAAGGCGACCTGTAAGGACAGGAGCAGTGGAGGTCAGGACGGACAGAATGCAGCTTTTTGTTTGTCTGGACACTTGTTTATGAGTCTGGCCATTATCCTCCTCATTAATTCTGATGGTAAATAGCCTGGCTCAAGATTGGAAAGGTTATAGCGACCTCACACTTCTTTATAACTCTACATTTTGAGTTATTTTAGCCCTCACAATGGCTGGGTTTGTCCCTTTGTCAGGACATCTTTTATGTGGAATTGCAACCATGGCTTTTATTCACCAAAATGTCCCTGTGGTGACTATTTTGCTTATTTCCATGGATTCTTTTACCCAAGACTGAATTTTTTTTTTTTTGTAGGTTTTTTTTGTAAAATGCCATGATCGTTTTGTTTAATGAGATTTGAGCTGTGAAGATTTTCTTTCATTTGTTCATCATTACAGTGCTGACTTAAGCATCTTTCATCAGGCCATTTCATTTTACATGTTGTCTCTCTATCTGTCTGTCAGTCTATCCATCCATCTGTCCGTCCATCCATCCATCTCAGTCCAATCAATCCAATGTTTTGTCCTCCCATCAATAATTTTATCTGTCCGTCTGTCCGTTTGTCCATCCATCCATCCATCCATCCATCCCAATCCAATTAATCCAATGTTTTGTCCTCCTATCTATAATTGTATCTGTCTGTCTATCTGTCCATCCATCGGTCCAGCCATTCACTCATCCATCCATCCATCCATCCATCCATCCATCTTAATACAATAAATCCAATGTATTGTCCTCCTATCAAAAATTTAATCTGTCTGTCTATCCATCTGTCCTTCTATCCATCTGTCTATCCATACATCTAATGTCCTGCCCTATCAATAACTTTGTCCATCTATCCATCTATCCATCCATCTGTCCATCCATTCATCCATCCATCCATCCAAGGTTATGTCCTATCAATAACTTTGTCCGTTCACAAATCCATCTATCCATCATCCATCCATCCATCCATCCTTCAATTTAATGTTCTGTCCTATCAATAACTTTGTCCATCCATCCATCCATCCATCTAATGTTCTGTCCTATCAATAACTTTGTCCATCCCCCAATCCATCCATCCAATGTTCGGTCTATCAATAACTTTGTCTATCCATCCATCCATCCATCCATCCATCCATCCATCCATCCATCCATCCATCCATCAAATGTTCTGTCCTATCAATAACTTTGTCCATCCATCCATCCATCCATCCATCCATCCATCGTTCTGTCCTATCAATAACTTTGCCCATCCATCCATCCATCCATCCATCGTTCTGTCCTATCAATAACTTTGTCCATCTATCCATTCATCCATCCATCAATCCAATGTTCTGTCCTATTATTAACTGTTTATCTATCTATCTGGACTTTAAAATAATATTTAAAGGTTTATTAACAGTTGTGAATTGCATTATGAGACCTTTATCTTGTTTTCTCTACATTTGTTTTGTAAAAAAATACTGTGCAGTTTAATAATAACTTTTATTGGTATTTTGTTAAACAATATATTGTATGAAAAATTAATATATAGAGAATTAAAAAAAGATAAACTGACAGTATTTTTTCTTTTATTTTATTACCAGGTTTTAGTATTGTAATTTGTGTAAACACTAATTCAGGCAATATATCACCTTACACTATTGTCAATTGTCAAATGTCAATGAGAGTCAACATCAAAAAATGTTGGAACAAAGAACAAAATTACATAACGCAGTTCAAAAGCATGGAAAATGATATGGATTTTATTTTATTTTTTTAATTAAACAACCTCAAGATCCTAAAGCTTCGTTTTAACAAACCTGTTTACATAATACATACAATTCATACAAAATAATAGCATGTCTGAGCTGCTGGGTTTGCAGTTATTATGACTGTTCTTCAATAGAGATGCAATGAAATACAGTGTAATGTCTGATTAGTTTGGAGATAATAGCCCGTGACAAAAGCTTCACAAAGATAACGGCTCTAATGCACATTGACTCCTCGTAATGAAAGATGGCCAAATGAGGTGCCAGTATTTTTTCCCCATTGTTCTTTTCTTACTCCGAGCCCTTTTTTTCCCTCAGAGACACAGAAGACTTCTGATGTAACTTGGAGGCTCTGTGAACCAAAGATCTATTAAAATCAGACGAGTTTGTTCTCGGCTCAATCCCAGGAACTTGCTGAACTTGTTAAGAGAGACAGATGGGCTTTGGCTGCAGTGTTGATGTGTGTCTGTGATAAGCCAGACTTTTAGAGCATGAATTGTTTCATTATTGATTAAGTAGAAGTTTTAATTTTTTTTTCTCAGTTTGCCACCAAAGACATCATTGTCATTAAAGAAATACTGCATGTTAATTATGCTTTTTTAAGAGCGTTTTTGAGGTTCAGGGAGACTGGTGATGTGTTTCAATTTGGATATACAGTATCACCGTCAAAAGGGCAAACTGAACTGCTCAAAATTGACCTATTCGAAGGGCCCTTTGGAATGAAATAATTTTGAAGTATAGCCATACAGTGCACTGCAAAGTATTTGTAGCCCTTCACTTTTTCAAAAAAAAAAAAAAAATTATGTTACAGCTTTATTCCAAAATGGATTAAATTACTTTATTTTCTCCAAATTCTACACACAATACCCCATAATGACAATGTGAAAAAATATTTTTTCAAATTGTTGCAAATTTATTAAAAATAAAAAAACATGAAAAATCAAAGAACATAAGTATTATTAGCGTGAAGCTCTAAATTAAGCTCAGGTACATTCTGTTTCCACTGATCATTCTTGAAATGTTTCAGCAGCTTAATTGGAGTTCACCTGTGGTAAAATCAGTTGATTGCACATGATTTGAAAAGCTATGGATAATAACAGCCTTCTGAGCCTACCGGTAGGTGCAGAAGGCCCCTACTGGCCCTTATATATCAGCTGATAACCACTGATAATGCCCATTTAATCGAGTGATAACATCCGAATCAGCTGGGCTTATGTATGTAATTACTTGCATGCATTTAATCAATCATAAGAACAATGTAAAAACATGTATTTACACAATAAGAACATTGTTACAACCGATTCAATTCAGTATAAGTACAGATTAGTTAAGGCCACTTAGGCCCAAACCCAATTTTTGTACCCCTACCTCTTCCTCTTCCCTTTGGCCCTTAAAAACCGAGTGAAGGGGAAGGGCTTAAAAATTGAACCCTAAGAAATGAGACAGCACTACAGCACCTGCACAGATCATCATATGTCATCACAATCTCTTGCTTCATATGAGATCAGTTGATCACGGCTGCTGTTGTTATTCCAGTTGTGTTATTTTTTGGTATTTATCTTTAAGAAATCACTAAAGGCATACATTGTGTTATCATACGCTCTCAGAAATAAAGGTACAGGAGCTGTCACTGGTGCTGTACCTTTTCAAAAAGTACATATTTGTACCTGAAGGGTCTATAATTGTACCTCAAAGGTACTCTTTTTAGGGACGTTTGAGCACTAATATGCAACTTTTAGGTACCACTGTTGACTCTTTGGATATAAATATGTATCTTTTGAAAAGGTACTGCCCCAGTGACCGCTCCTCTACCTTTATTTCTAAGAGTGTAATGATCTAATGTGGCAATAAGATCGTAACTGTACTGTGCATTTACACAGTGGCCATATTCATCAATGTAAACACACAAAAATCAACATTGAAATTATATCAGACACTGTAAAAAACCTAATCCCAGCCACTAGACTTTTCTGACAGGGTATTCTAGTGTTATTGAGTGTCACAATGTTGTGGGACTATTATTAGGGAGTTATTATTAGGGATTACAGAGAGCGAAATTTAGAGCTTTTATTTTAGCGTTTTTCTTTTTAAAGCATGACGGTAAAACATGAACGCGGTTATAAATGTATTAAAAACATGCTTGTTTGTTGTAAAAATTTGTAATAATAACAAAAAATACTAATTTGTGGATCGCCTTACTTCCAAGTGCAGCTATCCTGCCGTTGTGGCTGGAGTATTCTGGGGAATTTTTTACCCCTTGGCTTCGAGTGTGGTCCTGAAAAATCTCAGTTCGAAGGGCTATCTACCCCATCCCCTTAGCCCTACGCCTTCAAGCTAAAGAGAACTGGGATAAGGGGAAGGGCTAAGGGGTTGAATTGGGATTGGGGCTTAATATAAAGTGGGACCTGAGATTTGCATGATTTCACTCTCCCCTACACTTTTAGAAATAAAGGTACTGCAAAACCCATCTGTGATGAGGACACAGGACAAAAGAGTTAAGGATCCACATACAGTTCTTGATTAGACAGATTGATCAGAACAGTTGCAAATAGGTAATCCAGATAATCCAAAGTTGAGGTCAATAAACAGGCGAGCGGTCGCTACAGGTGGAAAACTATGTGAACAAAGAAACAAAGCAAAGATCAAAACACAGCTAGACAATGTACGGAATAACGTGTCATAATGTCACAGTACAGTAAAACAAAACTCAGCAACAATGTGTGTGCGTGTGCTGTCTTTATAGCCCATTTGATTATTCCTAAACTGTTTCAGCTATGTGTACAGGTATGATGGGAGTTGTAGTTCATTTGGTGGCAGATTTGTAGTTCTCCAGCAATCTGCATGGGCTAGATCGCTGGTGATTGTGACAACATTAAGGAATGGGTTCCCTTTTTAAAAGGTACACTTCTGTATCTATCATGTCCACATTTGGATTTTAAAGGTACAAATTAATATCTAAAATGTACAACGTGTGCCTAATTGTACCTTAAAAATCCCATTGTTACCAACGTGGACCTAATAATATTATTAGACGTTGTACACAAATTCAGTGATGGGTTTTGCACCTTTATTTCTGAGAGTTTAGTGTAGTTGTTGTTGTTGCATTTGTCCATTTCCTTTTTTTTCTGAAACAAACAATAGTCCAGTTCATCCAGTGGCACCTTTGAAAGCTCAGATGTTTTAGTGGCACTAAAATGTAGCTCTAAAATCTGCTTTAGTCCAGTACTGGTCATATATGGTATTCAGAAAATATTGATTTGTTGTTTAGACAGTTTTGTTATTTATGTCTTAAATTGAGTGCTTTTAACTATTCTGTTATAAAACCACAGATGTTATGATACCAAATAGCTTTTTGAACTACAGACATACGTTCTGAGGGTGTATTTTAAATGAAATTGAAGTCAACTCTTAGCAGTGACCTAGTTTATTTTCTCACTGTACTTTCCTTATGGCCAGGAATGTCTGCAGTGAAATGTTTGACACGCTCAAAACGTTTTTTCTAATTCCTCATCTTTAGCTCAACACATTAGCTCAGTCTGTTGCTGTAAGTGGGGCAGAATTTCTCAGCACTTTCACAGATAGTGTCAGCTTTGCAAATCAGAACCTAGGAAGAATAAACTAAATATGATTTTTTAAGAGGAAGCCTTGCTCTTATTTTAAAAGACCTTAATTCCCTATCAGCACAATACTAATCGAGCAACAAACACAATAATGATTATTTGCGCAGTCCCCTTTCAATACGTGTTTGTGCTCAGGTTAAATCCATGTGAAGAATTTGCTGATAGAAACAACTTATTGAAAAAAATGCTGGGGTGGAATTGGTATTACAAACGTGACATGAGCCAGCGCTGGCGTGGAGATCTGACTCAACTGAGAATATGCAATCAGCGGAAAGGATTCAAATAAATTACATTCATTTCTCATTTGGCTTCCAAATGTTTCATTAACTGAATTCATGGTGGTTTATGCATATTTGAATCTGCTCCAGATTTTGTAATGGATTCATAGAGGAAAGCTTGAGCCTAAATTGAATTCTGAAGTGCTACATTTTTTTTTCTCTCAGTATAACATTTGCAAATTTAAAGGAATAGGCCACCCGTGAATGAACATTTTGACATCATTTCTTCACCCTTATATCCTGACTTTTTTTTGTCTTGTAGCAAAAATGAGATTTTATGGATCATGTCCAAGCTGTTCTTTTTCATAATGATCAAGAACCACAGTCAGAATATAGTGCGTATGTATGTATGTATTTATGTATGTGTCTGTCTGTCTGTCTGTCTGTCTGTCTGTCTATCTATCTATCAATGCACTATATATTTGTCCAACTGTTCATTAACACAAATTTCTAATCAGCCAATCACATAGCAGCAACATGGTCAAGACGATCTGCTGCAGTTTAAACCGAGCATTAGAATGGGGGAGAAAGATTTAAGTGACTTTGAATGTAGCATGGTTGTTGGTGCCAGACAGGCTGGTCTGACTATTTCAGAAACTGCTGATCTACTGGAATTTTCACACACAACCATCTCTAGGGTCAGAGGAGAATGGCTAGGTTGGTTCAAGTTGATAGAAAGGCAACAATATCTCAAATAACCACTTGTTACAACCGAGGTATGCAGAAGAGCATCTCTGAATGCACAACACCTCAAGCCTTGAGATTGGTGGGCTACAGCAGCAGAAGACCACACCGAGTGCCACTCTAGTCTAATGAGTCTGATTTCTGCTGCAACATTCGGATGATAGGGTCAGAATTTGGTGTCAACAGCATGAGAGCATGGATCCATCCTGCCTTGTATCAACGGTTCAGGCTGCGGGAGATGTTTTCTTGGTACACGTTGGCCCATTAGTATCAATTGAGCATCGTGTCAACGCCACAGCTTACCTGAGTATTGTTGCTGACCATGTCGATCCCTTTATGACCACAGTGTTCTCATCTTCTGATGGCTTCTTCCAGTGGGATAACGCGCCATGTCATAAAGTGTGAATCATAAACAAGTTCACATTACTCAAATGGCCTCCACAGTCAGCAGATATTAATCCAATAGAGCACCTTTGGGATGTGGTGGAACGGGAGATTTGCATCATGGATGCAACAAATCTGCAGCAACTGCGTGATGCGATCATGTCAATATGGACCAAAATCACTGAGGAATATTTACAGTACCTTTTTAAACTTAAAAAAACAGATATTAGCATTGTATTATTAATTCACATATTAACTCAAACCTACAATTAATAAATAATTTAAAATATAAATTGTCTTACCACAAATAACATTTTTATAATCAAATCTAAAAAAAAAACATGAATAGTACTATTGACTCAATGTCATGTGAATTATATATATATATATATATATATATATATATATATATATATATATATATATATATATAGAGAGAGAGAGAGAGAGAGAGAGAGAGAGAGAGAACTTTTCCATGGCAACTGTTTGCTGCAGTCACCTCAGCTAGATATATGCAGTGTCTGTAGTAATATATTCAGACAATAGGTCTTTACTTTCAGAAATCAAGAATATTTAATTCTGTGGTTTAATCTGTGAACTCATGTCAACATTAAAATACATAGTTCAAGGGTTAAATGTCAAGTTGTCAAGGTGTATGCACATTGGCTGAGAAAGCTCAACACGCTGCAACTTTAGAAAACACTTGCAAATAGAACAAATGCCAGCAAAATAGGAAAATATCTACAATGGTTTGCTTTATCTTCAGAAGACCTTATCTTTAGCAAGTAAAAACTAATGGTGGGCGAGATTATGGTATTTGATTAAATAAATAAGGGCAAATTATTTTTTTATTAAATGATGAAGTGCACAAAAACATTGTTTATAACAAGAACTACTATATACAAGGTATTAAAAAATATGGATATGGAATTTCTGGCCAATTTCGATAACCGATATTACTTTAGATTTGGAGGCCGATAACCTATATACTGTACTATAACCGATAAATATAAATATTTCAAAATGTTTTATTTTTATACAGTAAATAACTGATTTTAATTTAAAAACTTGATAAAAGTTTAAACTGATCTTATGAACTGAATAGCCTACTCAAAGCAAAAAAGCAGGTGATTATATAGATGAGTTCACCATTTCACATAAATCAGCATGCCAAAAATAAATTATTTCCTTTTCTTCGCATAGCAAATTAACATGCAACTTGACTGTTGCATAAAAATAAGTTAATATGTTAAATAACAAAATGGGATTTAATTAACAAACAAGTAAAATATATATTTATAATAAAATTAAAATGAAAGAACTAAGCTCAACCAGCTCAAATGTTCTTGAATAAAACATGTTACAGTAATGTACAGTTGAAGTCAGTATTATTAGCACACTTTTGTTTTCTTTTTTTTATATATTTCCCAAATTATGTTTAACAGAGCAAAGAAATTTACACAGTATGTCTGATAATATTTTTTCTTCAGGAGAAAGCCTTATTTGTTTTATTTCAGCTAGAATAAAAGCAGTTTTTAATTTTTTAAAAGCCATTTAAGGTCAAAATTATTAGCCCCTTTAAGCTATATATTTTTTCAATAGTCTACAGAACAAACCATCATTATACAATAACTTGACAAATTTTCCTAACCTGCCTAGTTAACCTAGTTAAGCCTTTCAATGTCACTTTAAGCTGAATTCTTGTGTCTTGAAAAATATCTAGTCAAATATGATTTACTGTCATCAAGGCAAAGATAAAATAAATCAGTAATTAGAAATGAGTTATTAAAACTATTATGTTTAGAAATGTGTTGAAGAAATCTTCTCTCCATTAAACAGAAATTGGGGAAAAAAGTTTACAGGAGGGCTAATAATTCAGTGGGGCTAATAATTCTGACTTCAACTGTATGTACAAATATGTAATGTCCGAAAAGGCATTTTGAGAGGTGTTTTGACAGTTCAGAGCCACCGTACAAGCAAAAAGCTAAATACAGATAGCATTACTTTAGAAAATGCAGCATACATTCACCGCATTTAGTGTTTTAGATTCTTTTGAACACATGTAGGTGCTGCTTGTCAATCAGAAAACGCTTCTATGTTTCTTCTTGCTGTCAAATGATCGATGAAAGGTTTATTATAAACCGCGGTGAGTTTGAAACTTTAACTGCAGGCGCTGTGTGACGCATCATGCCAGATTTGTTCTCAGAGTCAGATTTTGATACAGCACCAGAGTATTGTGCACAGATAACTTTGTGACAAACAGTGTATAATATAAAGACATAATATGGTGGACGGTTGAGAACCGCTATGCTGGATTCAGGCACACTCTCCACTACTGCTGTTCGGGGTGATGTAAAGGCTTTGTGTGCTCACTATGTGTGTGCGTGGTAATAGCTATCATGTGCGCTCGATATTATCATTATGAATATGCTGCTCAAACTGAATACAATCTTAATATAATAACAAATAATCATATTACATTACAAGCAACCCAACCAGTTGTTTAGCACGTGTGCATTGCTGCTATTATGTTTACACTTAATAGTTTTCCTGAGGCGATTTAGACCAAAATACACAATGACACTCTACCAAACATATCTACAATGATAAAGCATATGGTTACTTAATGAGTTATTAATGCAAAGCAATACCACACAAAGCAAGGACAGACTTTGAAGGAATAAACAATGTGAGGAAAGCTCTGCTATAGTGCACTGGACAAGTCTGAACAAGTTCGACCCACGCATGCGCAAGGCAGTTCGGATTAAAGATATCTGCCTAATTTTGACATTGAACCGATTACGATATTAAAAATAGCATATATCGGCCGATAACAATACGGTGACCGATATATTGGATATAATAAGAGTCCATTTTGATTTCATAGTCACTTTAATTTCCTGGTGTTTCGTTCTATTTGCATGTGTTTTTTTAAGTTGCAGTGCGGTGAGCTCTCCCGGCCACCATGTATATGTGAAATCATGCTGTTAGTCAGAAGATGCGAGTAGGTGTATTTAACTAGAATGTGTAAAATAGTCTTGCATGTTCTCTCAAATGACAGTTTTATATGAAGTCTAAAGGTGTCTGGATTACTTTTGCGTCAGTGAACTGCTGCAAGCTTGTTAACGCTGTACAAACTGGCCTTTTCGGCCTGAAACATTCAGACCAATATTGTTTGCTTTTTAAATGGCAGGCAGCCCGGTATGCAAATATCTGCACTTTCTTTGCCACAGTGGACTTTTTTTACTCTTCACTTCATGCAGTGGCATCATCCTGATGAATGAAATTTACATTTGTTACCGCTGATTGACTATAAACGCGAGTTATGAATTATATAAATGTTGAGGTTTACATTCACTAATGCATGCCCTCTTAATTAAATATGGATAAAAAAGTGACTGACTCAGAGCTTTAAGCACACAAATTTATGATGCATGTTGTTAATCTACTGCATTTACATTTGATATTAGATTTAGGATGCATCAACAAAAAGTTCTGCTGATTAATGTGATCTAATTAATGGCTTTTTCTATAGACAGTCATTCAAAAGTAGCCACTTACTGCACAATATTAATCTTTTTTTAGTTTCAGTTTAAGTCATATTGTTTGTTTTTGTCTTTTTATATATATTTTTATGTTATTTATTTTTTATTTCATGTTATTTAATATTGAATTGATTGATTTTAGAAAAAAATACCTCAGAGGTGAAAGTGGTGTATTTTAATGCAAAACAAGTTGAATAGGTACAGGGAAATAAGTATCTTGGCACAACCGTAGCTACGCTGTCAAGCTTTCGAGCAAGGGAAACAGGCCAAAGCATTGTGCATATGGATTGTGCAAATCTGACACCCGGTATCCTTAAATTTTGGATGGAATGGTGGAATTTTTTCCATTTTCAAAACCAAAAACCAAAGAGGAGAAATGGCAGCGTGGATCAAGCTGTGTGAGGGGCGCTAAAGGAGCAGAGTTAATTTGGTTTTGTTTTCGACATACCTGACACATTCCGTAATAGACGGCAATAACTCACACATCTAAACTGTGTTTCCTACAAAAATACAAAGCAGATTGTTTCACAGCTGTCTTTTTCCCCGCTCTATTATTATCACTGCTCCGTTTAAGCCTTAGTATCGTTAGTAATCGCCATAGTAACGTTAGTCATACTAATAGCTATTTTTGGCTAAAAATAGAGAAAGTATGGTTTAATTTGTTATTATTAGATTATTTTTACATTTCACCTGTCCTGCTGTACATGAACTAAGTTGTTGAATGATCAGCATGTGAGGCGGCTAGGCTAAGCTAGCTTAAATTATGATTGAATTATTTTCTAATCGGTGGCCTATTATGTCGTGAATATACCCCTGTAATGCATACTGCAGTCCTTTTTTGTCTGGCTTTCTTGGATATTTCCCCTGTTTGCCAAAAATGATTAATTATATCCCTAATGTCTGACACTGGCGTATACACATTGAAAAAGACGTGCCAGGCACGAAAGCTTGACAGGCATAGCAACAGTAACTAAGGAGGGCGAGGCTTAGCGAAGGGTCAATTTACTCTGATTGGTTTATATGTAAGGTTTAAATCAATAATTTAAAATGTTTGGTTCACTGATCTGGTAACAAGTGGACAGCCAAAATGCATTACATTTTACACCTGGTATTGTTGTCAAAATGTGTTCAAAGATATTGTTTTACATGATTTAAACCTATATTTATTGTTGTTGACTTTTAATTAAAGGTAGGGGATTGTCTTCAGTTACATTTTTTTGTTGTGCTGGTTGAAAGTCTCTTCACATTCCAATAGTACTGATTAAAGTAAATGACCTAAATGTATTTATATATTTTTTTTATATTCTGGGTAAGGCATAAAACTACAAAATGTTCATCCAATTCAAATTTGTCAGGCCAAAAATTCCCATAATTCTGATCTGCAGATCTGCTGTTTGTGCATGTGTAACAGGTTATAAACATGCTTCCACTTGCTTTTATTTTATGTACATGGCCCTTTAATTCTAAATGACCCCCCTCTCTGTTCATTGGCTGGTGGCATGTTATAAACTAGTTCCGGACAGGTCATTATTATTCGCGCCAGCCAAGAGAGTGGTCGTGGTGAGTGAGTGCTCCTGTAAAATATATATTTTTTTGTTTTTATTATTCATAATGTATCATTTCTTTGTGCATACAACTTTATAATTGCTAATAGACACCCATCATTGCAGGACGACATGTTAGACTGCCGAAACTGATCACTGTGGTTTTACTCTGTTTACCAGGTACATGATTTAATATTTACCGTGTTTCTGAACTCATGTTATATGTTTAATGGATTATTATTCACGTCAGCCAAGAGAGTGGTCGTGGACGACATGTCAGACTGCCGAAACTGATCACTGTGGTTTTACTCTGTTTACTAGAATAAAGTGATCTGTTCAAGGCGTGATTGGGTGTCAGGTCTCATCTGTACAGTACACAACGCAGAGGAAACCGAGTACTAACCGTTACACATGCATGTGCGCCACATTCACCTGCACACACAGAGAGAGAGAGAGCGGTAAAACAAATACTGAATCAAAATCCTTAATCAATGTTGGAGTTACTTTTGCACACTGGAGGATTTATATATATATATATATAAATTATATTTACTATTTTCACAAGTGTATATAACTACTCCTGAAAGTAAATATCAGAATTTGGTATATACTTTCAGTATTATCTTTGCTTGAAATAATCAGATCTAATCCTGTTTATATGAAATTTGAGCTATCAGAACTGTTGCTATGACAACAACTATCAGATGAGTTTTGAAGAACGAAATGATCCTGGATCGTGTCAAATCGTCAATAACCAAATGCAGCTAATTGAGTAATCCACGTACGAAGAACAGACCCCAGACCATTGTTCATGGTGTTGTGAATGGGTTGCCAGGTTTACAGTATTGCACGGGATCAGCAGGGTTTCCTTATTGATCAGGGATCAGAGTGAACAGATAGAGGACAGCGGTTCAGCTTGATCTCACTCTGGACCATTAATCCCAGCACTTTAGCTGTCATTAGGCTTATATGCTCTGATGGACTGTCTTTGTGTTTAGTGTCTTTTTTTCCCAGCTGTGAAGTTCTCATCAGAGGAACCACTAGAGGCACAGTGATGCTGACACACATACTGTACACACACACACACACACACACACACACATGCACACACTTGATCTAACTCTAAACTCTTTACTTGTACTGTGTTGTGTTGTTTTCATGTTTAACAGATTTCATTTACTGACATAAATGGGATTTTTTTTTCTTCTTTGCCACATCTGTTTATATTCTTGGACACAATCAACATCAATACATTTGAATGTGGTTAATTTAGTCTTAGATATCTTACATAACTGCATTTTCAAGCAATGCCACTGATATTGTGTGGCAAATGATGCAGAAATAGTTTTTACTGAGATACTGCAAGTACATTTCACAATTAATTACAGAAACAAATTAAGTTAATTATAAAATTTAGCAGTAATATATATTTAAATATATTATTATTAATAATACTAATAATAACAATATAATAATAATAATAATAATAATAATAATAATAATAATACTATTATTATTAATAATAATAATAATAATTATTATTATTATTATTAGTAGTAGTAGTAGTAGTAGTAGTAGTATTGGTAATAATAATAATAATACATTTCTTGAAAATTATACTTTATTTGCCACTTTTATTTATATTATAGGTCATAATTGTCACTTTTTTTGCAAATTTCCAACAATGAAGCATGACACAAATGTGTATTAGTCTTCTTTTACTGTAATCATTGCACCGAAGCCCTGGTCTTAATGCTTGCTTAATGCAGAAGCTGGTAAAAAAAAAGGTATTATTTTAATATTATTTTAAAATTATCCTAATTTACTTATAATTATCATCTTCCCTCCCCGCTGTGCCATATCATCACAAATGTGCCGCCTGCTAAGCCAAATTAATCTACCCTTATTTGATTAATGTGTCCTTTATACTCACTGAAACACTGTGCAGTGGTTCACATATCAGATTGATTAACAAAACCACAAAGTTCGGACAAAGTTAAATTTCAATTTCAACTTATAACACTATACATTATACAAAGCCATCCGTCCGTCTGTCCAAAAGCTATCCATCTATCCATCCATTCATCCATCTGAAAGCAATCCATCCATCTGAAAGCCATCCATCCATATGAAAGCCGTCCATCCATACATCTGAAAGCCATCCATCCATACATCTGAAATCCATCCATTCATCATCCATCTGAAATTCATCCAGCCAAAAGCCATCCATCTATCATCTGAAAGCATCCATTCATTCATCCATCTATCCGAAAGCCATCCATTCATCCAGTCATAAGCCATCCATCCATTCATCCATCCATCTGAAAGCCATCCATACATCCTTCTAATAGCCATCTATCAATCCATCTGAAAGCAATCCATCCATCTGACAGCCATCCATTCTTCCATGCTAAAGCCATCCATCCATCCATCCATCTATCCATCCGAAAGCCATCCATTCACTCAAAAGCCATCCATCCACCCATCTGAAAGCCATCCATCCATTTGAAAGCTATCCATACATCCATATGAATGCCATCCATCCATCCATCCATCCGAAAGCCATCCATCCATCTATCCAAAAGTCATCCATCCATCTGAAATTCATCCGTCCATTATCCATCTGAAATTCATCCATCATCTAAATGCATCTATTTATTCATCCATTTATCCTAAAGCCATCCATTCATCCTTCCGAAAGCCATCCATCTGAAAGCCATCCATCCATCATCCATCTGAAAGCCATCCATCTATCCAAAATCCATCCATCCATTTATCCATTTGAAAGCCATCTATCCATCCTTCTGAAAGCCATCCATCCATCTGAAAGCCATCCATCAATCCATCCATCTGAAAGCCATCCATCCATCTGAAAGCCATCCATCAATCCATCAATCTGAAAGCCATCCATCTATCCAAAAGCCATCCATCCATTTATCCATTTGAAAGCCATCTATCCATCCTTCTGAAAGCCATCCATCCATCTGAAAGCTGTGCATTCTTCCTTCCAAAAGCCATCCATCCATCCATCTATTTGAAAGCCATCCATCAATCCATCCATCTATCCATCTGAAAGCCATCAATCCATCCATCCATCTATCCATCCGAGAGCCATCCATTCATCGATCAATTTACAGCGATCCATTCACTCGAAAGTTATCCATCCACCCATCTGAAAGCCATCCATCCATTTGAAAGCTATCCATACATCCATCTGAATGCCATTATCCATCCCTCTGAAAGCCATTCATCCATCCCTCTGAAAGCCATCCATCCATCCATCCATCCATCCAAAAGTCATCAATCCATCTATCTAAAAGCCATCCATCCATCTGAAATTCAACCATCATCTGAAAGCATCCATTTATTCATCCATTTATCCTTAAGCCACCCATTCATCCATCCGAAAGCCATTCATCCATCCATCTACCCGAAAGTCATCCCATCCATCCATCCATCTGAAAGCCATACATCCATCTGAAAGCCATCCAATGGATCCAACATCCATCCATCTGAAAGCCATCCTTCCATCCATCCATCCATTTGAAAGCTATCCATTCACCTATCCAAAAGCCATCCATCTGAAAGCCATCCATCCATCCGAAAGTCATCCATCCATTCATCCATTTTAAAGCCATTTATCCATCCTTCTGAAAGCCATCCATTCATCCTTCCAAAAGCTATCCATCCATCCTTCCTTCCAAACTCCATCCATCCATCCATTCATTTGAAAGCCATCCATTCTTCCTTCCAAAAGCCATCCATTCATCTATCTATCTGAAAGCCATACATCCATCCATCTGAAAGCCATACTTTTTACTCAAAGTATCTATCAGATGGGCAGGTTCTTCTTTCAATCCTTCCTTCCTTCATTATTTGGAAAGCCATACTTTTTAATCACCTGAAGTATCTTATCAGATGGGCAAAAAACGTCTAAAAATGTAAGTTAATATTTAAATGTTAATAATTTAGGCAATTATTTTAGCAATTTTTTAGTTATTTTAGTTAGTTTGCATTTGAAATGTGATACAGTAGGCGTGTAGAAACAAACTTACGAACAATATAAATAAAAAATGAGTATTGTTTGGATGGAAGTTTCCATGATCTTTGGGTTTTTGTGGGTAGTCGCCAGGATGTTCCTCTGTGGTTTCTAAGACCTTTTGAGTGGATGTTAATGCATTTCCATGTGGCTGCTAGGGTGAAAAGAAATGACCCCTGCAGGAGGAAAGACTGGAAACACAAAGGACTCAAATGACCCGTCTTTCAGAACGCCTGGGCATCTTCAGGCAGGTTAGTCCATTATTGATGTCCGACTTACCGTCTGTGGATTACATGGACATACTGCACTGAGGAGTAAAAGGATTTTGCGGGCATGTGAGCATGAATTAGACCTCATTTGCTTCATCAGATCCCCTGCATTTTTTCTACGCTTGCATGTATTTGGGAACATTAGTACCATTAATACTTCAGTATAGGTTTTCTAGGAAGCTCTATCATTTTCAGAGCAACTGTTTTGTCTTTTAAATGTGATTTTTGTGCGTGTACTTGTGTGTGTGTGTGTGTGTGTGTGTGTGTGTGTGTGTGTGTGTTTAAGTGCTATAATCAGGTTTTCAATGCATCTACCAACCCAGAAAGCATGAAAAAGAAATGTTCTGGTAAGTCTTTCAAAATATGTGGAAAAAACTACTTTGTTAATGTAGAAATACACTGTAAAAAATCCGTAAAATAGCAGTTTTCTATATTTGTGATTCATCATTTTTATTATTATTACTATTTATTTTTATTTGTTTATTTATGCTTTTGAATTGCATTGTGGGAACACTTTTACTTGTAAGGTTACCATCACCACCACCATACCTCACAACATTTAAAGGTGCTGTAAGTTTTTGACTCCTCTAAAGCATTAAAAAGCTTAAGCATAAGAATAGCATGAGCATATCTGACTTCAGCATTGTTTATCTGGAAAAACAATGCTGAAGTCAGATATTCTGATTTGAAAACGTCCGCTGCGTGCCAGAACGTTGTCTTTATTTTGGTTGTTTAAACACGCCCAATGCCAGTTTAGCCAATTCTATTTCAGCAGCCAGGATTGCTTTGTTGGAAAACCACGTATTTCATTCATTCAGTCAGAAAAGCTCTCAAAGGATGCGTCCTTGACCGAAGTGCGACCTCCGGTGGACAGTAGCAGACTCGGAAATGAGATGTAGATTCAGAGTTCCACATGAGGTGGATATTAATTACCAAATAATATAAATATAAGAAATGTAAACATTAGGTTCACAGGTTACATTATAAGTCAGTGTCCTAATGACACACTACGTTTTCGAGATTTGCAGTGATAAGCAATTTGGCTGTTTGCGCCAGATGAAACACAGCAGAAATTTAAATACAGCCATTCAGAAGCACAGAATATGCACACACTCATGAAATGGTAAGGTTTATAATCTGATTAATACATATTACAGTTTTTCCAATTGCTAACACACTAAAATGACATGCACAGCACAATTATTTAAACTGACACACAGAGAGCCAAACTTCTTCTCAAGTCTCCAAAAGTCTAAACACATTTTCTGCTTTACACACATTTTGCATTTCAAAATAACACTTTTTAAGTGCACCGAAAACAGTTCTCTGCATAAGACACAACAAACTGACATAAAGTCACATGTTTGCCATTTCAAAACACTGTCATTCAAAATGACACTACATTAATTGTTAACACTTCAATCAGGATGTAAGCACTATGAAAAGACCACAGGTGAGAACCTGTTTTTTACAACAACAATGGAAGACATTGCAGAGAGAGGAAGTGGAAGAGGGGGTGGGGGGGGGGGGGGGTGAGAATAGGGTTAGAGAAGGTAGAGGACTTCATAGCCAAAGAAGACTGGACAGAGAGTGCAGCCAAACTTGAGTTGTTTTACTGTCGCCTCTGTCATCCAGACCTTTAGACTGGAGAACAGGTAGGTAACCAAGATGTCATGTAGTACACATGTAGTATACCCCATGTCATAGTGTATCAGTTGAGTGACACCTCTTTACTTATTGTATGACATCAGCCATTCATGAACTTTACAAGTTTTCTGTACAATGTACTCTACTGTGGGGGAAAATATTTAGCCTGCATTGTTTAACCCCTATATATATATATATATATATATATATATATATATATATATATATATATATATATATATATATATATATATATATATATATATATATATAGGGGTATAATATAAATAATATAAATAAAACAAATATAAATAAAAATAAAAAATGTTGCCACATCATGTGTATCTGCAAATATTTCTGGCAAAAATCTGGAAATTTGAATGATTTACTAATTGCACATTCTGAATCACAGTTTTAGAGTACAATTTCAAACGGTTTATTTTATTTTCAAAATCTGCTGCTGCTTTTAGTAGTATGGCAATAAATGTCATGTAAAATGGCATTTAAACTCACATTATTAGCATTTAACACTGATAAAAGAACATGAGGTGTACCCGAGGTGGTAATTATCAGTTTTCTGTTGTTCAGGTGCAAGAAATAGAAGCCATTTCTAATATATTGAGGTGTTCTAATATATTTGAGGTGTTGGTTAGACGAAAAACTTCTATTATTAACTTCTATTGCATGCCGTGGCTTTTATTTAGAACGCGATTTAAATCAGCCTTTAGGCTTGATTGTCAGACTTTCTCCTTTTAGTCCTCAATCTGGCAACCTGCACTTGTATTTGTTTTAACCCAGGAATGCAATCCCTTGATCAACCACTGTGTGTCAAACGTAAATAATGCACCTTTAAGGCTTTAACACACTACTGACCATTTCAGACATTTTGTTTTTGTGATAATTGCTATTTTTGTTGTTTCTGGAGTGTCAGAATAGTGTCTAAAGACTCCGCCCTCTTCTGTAAAGCAGCAGCTCATTTGCATTTAAAAGTGGCATGTTTTCGCTCACACACAAATTGGGGCAATTTGACAAGCTCTAATAAATGATCTGTGGGGTATTTTGAGCTGAAACTTCACAGACACATTCTGGGCACACTAAAGATTAATTTGACATCCTATGAAAAGAAGCATGATATGTCACCTTTAAGCTCATTTGTGTGAGAATGCAGGTGCCGGTGGCTGTTTTTGGTGTTGATTACTCATAAAGTTATGACCTCGACCACCTCAGCTCTCTGTAAGCCGGACCGCTGCGGCCTCGCGTCTGTCACATGCTTCCCTGATCTCTGCATATTATATTCAGCAGTGACTGCGGGGGCTGAACTGCGTATAATGCTTGCTCCTTATGTGTCGGGAAAGCTCGCATTTGGCACAAACCCCTGGAGGAATAATTACAGACCAGAGCATGAGGACTTTTTAATTTCGCCGTGCTGTGTGGAGCAGCATGGGGAAGATTTCCACAATCGGGTTGAATTTTTACTCGGAGAAAAACTGTTGCTCACTGAATGCATATTAGAACATTTGGCTTTTCCTGAAGGATGTATTAGTGCGTGCAAAGGAATGCTGTTTTAGGTTTTAGATTGTTTCAGGCTTTAATTATGCATTCAGAGCCACTTTGTTGACTGTAGGAGAATCAAACTATAAAGCTAAAGTCTCTTTAGTGTTCGTAAAAACTAAAACTGGAATTGTTTATTAAATATAATAAATAATATTACATTTTTTTTTTCTAGGGTCACCACAGTGGAATGAACCACCAACTTAACCAGCATATGTTTTAGGCAGTGGATGCCCTTCCAGCCACAACCCAACACTGGGAAACACCCATGCACTCTTGCATTCACACACATACACTACGGCAAATTTAGTTTATTCAATTCACCTACAGTATAGCGCTTGTCTTTGGACTGTGGGGGAAACCAGAGCAACTGGAGAAAACCCACGCCAACATGGGGAGAACATGCCAATTCCACAAAGAAACGTCAACTGACCCAGCGAGGGCTCGAACCAGTGACCTTCTTGCTGTGAGGTAATCGTTCTACCCACTATGCCACTGTGATGCCCAATATGAAATAATCTAAAATAATTGTTTTATATTATAATGTGTTTTCAAATGTAATTTATTTCTGTCATGGAAATAAATTTTTAATTAATTGGTGAGCATCTATAAAAATAATAATAAAAAAGAGCCTATTAATACACTACCTGACAAAAGTCTTGTTGTTGATCCCAGTTGTAAGAGTCACAAATGATAACTTGACTTCTAGTTAATCATTTGGAAAAGTGGCAGAGGGTAGATTTTTCTGATGAATCATCTGTTGAACTGCATCCCAATCATCTCAAATACTGCAGAAGACCTATTGGAAACCGCATGGACCCAAGATTCTCATAGAAATCAGTCAAGTTTGGCGAAGGAAAAATCATGGTTTAGGGTTACATTCAGTATGGGGGCGTGCGAGAGATCTGCTGAGTGGATGGCAACATCAACAGCCTGAGGTATCAAGACATTTGTGCTGCCCATTACATTACAAACCACAGGAGAGGGCAAATTCTTCAGCAGGATAGCGTTCATTCTCATACTTCAGCCTCCACATCAA
This sequence comes from Danio aesculapii, assembly GCF_903798145.1. Taxonomy (NCBI): domain Eukaryota; kingdom Metazoa; phylum Chordata; class Actinopteri; order Cypriniformes; family Danionidae; genus Danio; species Danio aesculapii. The sequence continues at coordinate 41,893,550 of NC_079446.1, forward strand.
AGTTCCTGAAAGCAAAGGAGGTCAAGGTGCTTCAGGATTGACCAGCTCAGTCACCAGACATGAACATTATTGAGCATGTCTGGGGTAAGATGGAGGCATTAAGGATGAATCCGAAGAATCTTGATAAACTCTGGGAGTCCTGCAAGAACGCTTCCTTTGCCATTCCAGATGACTTTATTTATAAGGGATTTGAGTCATTGCAGAGATGTATGAATGCAGTCCTCCAAGCTCATGGGAGTCATACACAATATTAAATCTTTTTCCACTGCACCATGACTTTATATTCTATACTGTACATTATTTCTGTTAAGTGACAGGACTTTTGTCTAAGCAAAGTCAGACCTTACTGTCCTAATTAAATAATTAAAAATCAAGGCATGATCATGCTTTGTTAAAATAAGCGTAATCTAGAGGCCTTTGCCTTTCATATTAGCCACGTCTGATACCAAATGATCAACTAGAAGTTAAGTTATTATTTGTTGTTCCTAAAACTTGGATAGGTGACAAGACTTTTGTCAGGTAGTGTATATTAAAATAAGACAATTTTTAGTGATCACAAAAAAAAAGCTACTTGAGAGGTTTTGAACACAACCTGCATCAATGTACGCCAGTGGAATTTTAAGTCTACGAAGCCTGCAGTTGCTCTGTATAATTCCTGAATTGGCTGCAGAGGTTTAATAGCCAGTGGGAGTGAGTGGGTAAAGCTTGAGCTCTCTGTAAGACAGAGGAGATTCAGCGAGTGAGAAGCCTGACCCGTGTAAACGGCCCTGGGATCTGCTGAGATCAATGGGCATTATGTGTCAATCGTATGATCTTTGCGCAGGCCCGTCTTAGGAAACTGCTGGAAAGATGCAGCTACGTGTGTAATGCTACTGAAGAGAATCGCTAAAAGCTCCTCACAACACAAGTGTCAATCAAAACAGATGACCAGCAATGTTTCTCCCCTGCAGCCTCCCCTTTAACCTTCTCTCCTTCAATCTCAGTGATTTAGAGCATTTGTGAGGAGTTTCTGTCAAAATGCTAGAAGATATATTGTGTGCTATCTTGAGGTCAGGCTCGATTGCACGATCCCATTGGTCTTTGCTGGTCAATGCTGACATTGAGAAATTGAGAAGTGTTATGGTTTCATTATATTTTATTAGAGCTAAAGTACACCTATCGTGATTTATTTATATTTATTTATTTGTGTGTGTGTGTGTGTGGAATGTGTGGTGTTTTATATAGCTGTTTGTCAATGTAAAACATCTGCAAAGTTTATAAAGTAATTGTTATGAAAGTTTGGGCCAGACGGTGGCTCAGTGGTTAGCACTGTCACCTCACAGCAAAAAGGTCTCTGGTTCGATTCCCAGCTAAACCAATTGGTATTTCTGTGTGCAGTTTGCATGTTCTCTCCGTGTTGGTGTGGGTTTCCTCTGGGTGCTCCGCTTTCCTCCACAGTCCAAAGACATGTGGTACAGGTGAATTGGATGAAATAAATTGGCTGTAGTGTATGAGTATGTGGGTGTGAATGAGGGTACATGGGTGTTTCTCAAGACTGGGTTGCAGCTGGAAGGGCATCCGCTGTGTAAAATATATGCTGGAATAGTTGGCGGTTCATTCCGCTCTGGCAAGCTCTGATAAATAAGGGATTAAGTCGAAGGAAAATGAACGAATGAATGCATTGTGCACACCTACATCAAATTGTGAACTGGTATCATAGGGTACACATAGGGTTAGTTTTAATCCCATATTGCTATAGGAATGTTTATTTTTAGATAAGGTAAGATTTATTTTTTTATTTTTAGACTTCAAACTATCAATTTCATACTACTACAGATATTTGTGAGTGATTTATTAAGAATAAACAAAACAGTTGAAGATGCTTGCTACCCTTGATGCAGCATTTACTTGAGATACGTTAAAGTTACAGTGAAGTGAAGCAAAGCAAATGTACTTTACACCATCTCCTCTGTAAAAGGATATATCTTGTTTCCAATTTATGATTTGGAGAAAATGGTAATTCATCTATTCTTTGTCTTCACACTATGAAAGAAAGCATTTTAGCTGTCAGCAGAAAAAATAAATAAATGCATAATCAACACTGCAGTAAGCCTGAAAACAAAAATGGATTAAGGGCTAAAAAATAGGCAGCTAGAGTAAATATATTGTGTGTTTTTTTATCAAGACAAATGTAGCACAAGGGGAATAGTGCTGTATGAATAAAAAGACAGGTATATTCTTCACTGTTAGAAGTGTGCTTTTAAAAACGGGGTGTGCAGAAATACATCTGATGTGTAAGGTTTTCATATGCAGCAATCAAACAAAAGTTCAGTTTTATTAGATTTTTATTTCAGTAATTATCATTATTAAGCATTTTAGTAATTAACAGTAATTATTGAATTAGTAGTAATGTTACATCAGCACACATAAAGACAGGTTAGCTTTATAAGCATGTTCTTGTAAGCATCATTCAGTGATTTGCCAAATGAACATATTAAGCCACAGTGAGTAATATTTTTCTACTTATTTTGCAAGATACTATAATTTAGATTAAAGTGCGATTTAAAGACTTAACTATGATTATTAGGCAATTAAGGATTATTAGGTGAGTCATTGGACAATAGTTTTTGTTCTGTAGATAATTGAGAGGAAAAAATCTCTTAAGGGACTAAATATATATGTGTGTGTGTATATATATATATATATATATATATATATATATATATATATATATATATATATATATATATATATATATATATATATATATATATATATATATATATATATATATGTATGTATGTATATATATATATGTATGTATATGAAGAAGTCCCTTAAGAGATTTTTTCCTCTCGAGTGTCTACAGAACAAAAACTATTGTCCAATGACTCACCTAATAATCCTTAATTGCCTAATAATCATAGTTAAGTCTTTAAATTGCACTTTAATCTGAATACTAGTATATATTCTGTTAATTAATATTTGAAAAGGAAAAACATTTTTACATTCAAAATGTTTGTAAGACTAAAAGACTATATATATATATATATATATATATATATATATATATATATATATATATATATATTTAACAATATAATAACTAATATAAAAACAAATTAATTAAAATATATTATTGATTAGCAAAATTTGGATACAGTTGAAATAAAAATATTTATAAGGACAAAAATACATTGGTGCTGCACTGTGAGCCTTATACACTACCTGACAAGATTCTTGTCATCAATCTCAGTTGTAAGAGCAACAAATAATAACTTGACTTCTAGTTGATCATTTGGAAAAGTGGCAGAAGGTAGATTTTTTTCTGATGAATCATCTGTTGAACTGCTGGAACCCGCATAGACCCGCATAGACACATAGTTTCTCACAAAAATCAGTCAAATTTGGTGAAGGAAAAATCATGGTTTGGGGTTACATTTAGTATGGGGGCACTTCTGATACTAAATGATCAACTAGAAGTCAAGGTATTATTTATTGTTCCTGAAACTTGGATAGGTGACAAGATTTTTGTCCTTATTCTTAAATGCGGAAGTTTTTGTGCTGGTTTTTGCGATTGTTTTAGCACTTCCGATTCAGTTGCCTAAATGTGAGAAATGACTAGGAATAATACATGTCAGAAAATGGTCAAAAGTACTTGCTCAACAAACAGGTGTTTGCATGACTATACAGACAAAGCAGAATAATATAATAAAAATATCAGTTTGCAACAACAAGTGGCATAACGAGCCATTTTTAATGTGTAAAAATGAATGGAAGTGATTGAGACTGGAAGTCTCGAGCCAAAAAGATTCAAATGGCTGCTCGTACGTGAAGAATAAGGTGAATATCGAGCATCTTAAGATTTAAATTTTTTTTGTGATGTTCCTTCGGTAATCACTGATGCTTAATGGGAAGAGATGGCTTTCAACTCTACTGTTTTCAGTTACTGCTGATTTTCCTCAGATTGATTGGGCTGGACTGAGTGTAGTGCATTAGCACAAAGCTCAGCCGATCATCAGAACTCTTCAGAGCTTCATAATTAACCAGCCTGATTGTGCTTCTGGAGATCCTGCTCTGCAAAATCCATGATGGGAAAGAGAAACCGCGTCAGCAGAGCAGAACAGTAGGGTTTCAGAAGAAAAACTCCCATTATTTTTTTCTCTTTAGAGAATCTGATTTTTAATGATAATCCATAAGTCTTTAGGACCCGTCTTGTGTGAACTGCGAGTTTTTTTTTAAAGAGATTTGTGTCTAGGGCTTCAACGTTTTTAAAAGGAAAATTCATCAGATTTTCTAATACATTTTTAGGGGTTTCAGATATTTTGTAGTCAAAGTTTTGCTTCATTTCAGACCTGCTTGTCTCTAGGCTTTGAATATCTTTTGTAATATAATATAATATAATACAATATAATATAATATAATATAATATAATATAATATAATATAATATAATATAATATAATATAATATAATATAATATAACAGACAGATATACCACTGTGGCGACCCCTGACAAATAAAGGACTAAGCTGAAGGAAAATGAAAGAATAAATGAATGAATAAAACAGTGCTTTCCACACAAAGACTTTTCTTGGGCGGGCCACCCAGTTAAATGATCTGCTGCTCATATATTTAGTGACATTTATTTTTCTATTATTATCATCCTTTTACTCATTTTTTGTATCTGCCCAATATAACCACATATCCACAATTGATAAAGTAGTGGAAACTTCTGTCTTGTTTACCTCTTTTGTTCTGTGCGCACAAGACCTGTCAACACTCCCACAGACACATCTCACGTGCTCGACCCACCGAGACGCGTCTTTTTGGGACGTAACAGGTTCATCTTGCCGGGGATTCTAAATATCCTAAAATGTCCAGGATTCCACTTTTGCTTTCGCTTGTTAAAGCTGTTGTATGTGTTTTTGCATTACTTTTTTATGTAAGCCACTTTTCGCTTCACAGCTGTCGCGAGAAACATTAAATAATTCTTTAATCTAAATGACAAACTGAAAACATTTTGCAAACTTAAAAAATTTTACTATACTGACCTTATTCTTCAATGTTTTTTATTTATTTATTTATTTATTTATTTTTTATTTATTTTATTTATTTATTTATTTTATTTTTTTATTAAATTTTATTTATTTATTTTTATTTATTTTTTTTTGGATTCAGTTGCTTATATGTGAGAAATGACTAGGAATAATAAACGGCAGAAAACGGTCAAACTAGTTGCTCTACAAACAAGTGTTTGCATGACTATACAGACAAAGCAGAATAATATAATAAGAAAATAAAAGTTTGGAACATCAAGCAGCAGAACAAGCCATTTTTAATGTCTAAAAATAAATGGAAGTGAGTGAGACTGGAAGTCTCAAGCCAAAAAGATTTAAATGGCTGCGCCTGCTCGTACGTGAAGAAAAAGGTCAATACTTTGAGAGGACCAAATGACTGGTCTAAACTGACTGTGAAATACATGTACACCATACACCATAATGGTTAATCCACGCATTTGACTTATTTAAATAATCTACACTTTTTAATCCTGTAATGGGCTCTAAGACCCACTTTATATTGTATATCTATCAGGTAGTGAAAATCGCTGATTTTTAAAGAAATCAGATCTTAAACGTGACAATTTTGTAATGGAACGACACCGGAAGCCCTTGGACTGCCTGGCTGAAAATTAAAAGTCCGCGTGCATATAGCCCATATAATCTTTAGAGATATTGTCTGTTTTGATTCCTTTTTCTGTCATTTATTTCTCACTCTCTGTATATTTTATTAAGTTGATGATGGTAATATAGGCTATTTTATATACATATCTAAAATGCTTTGGCATTCAAGTTTGCTTTGAACTTGAAAAAAAGAGATTTTACTTGTCACTGTTTGCACATGGCTCCTGAATAGCATAAAAGTAACAGAAATAGTGGATTTCTTTTTTTTTTTAACTTAAACCCCTGGAAAAGAAACCGTCAATAACAATGTCACAATAAACAAAATGATTATTAAAAATTAAACTACCACTTACAACCACAGCAAGTATATTTCAAACCTGTGGGAAGCACTATAATATAATATAATAAATATAATATAATATAACATAATATAACATAACATAACATAATAAAATATAATATAATATAATATAATATAATATAATATAATATAATATAATATAATATAAAATAATATAATATAATATAATATAATATAATATAATATAATATAATATAAAATATTATAATATAATATAACATAACATAATATAATATAATATAATATAATATAATATAATATAACATAACATAATAAAATATAATATAATATAATATAAAATAATAAAATATAATATAATATAATATAATATAATATAATATAATATAATATAATATAATTAATATAATATAATATCATATAAAATATTATAATATAATATAACATAACATAATATAATATAATATAATATAATATAATATAATATAATATAACATAATAAAATATAATATAATATAACATAATATAACATAACATAACATAACATAATAAAATATAATATAATATAATATAAAATAATAAAATATAATATAATATAATATAATATAATATAATATAATATAATATAATATAATATAATATAATATAAAATAATATAATATAATATAACATAATATAATATAATATAATATAAAATATTATAATATAATATAACATAACATAATATAATATAATATAATATAATATAATATAACATAACATAACATAACATAACATAACATAACATAATATAATATAATATAATATAATATAAAGCATGCATGTTTCTACCAAAAGATACAGACTCAATTTGCATCATCCCTCATTTGTATTAACAGGATGTTCTTTATTTAAACATATTTGTGGTTTATTTTGATGATCATACATTCATTTGTTTGGGAAAAAAGGCTTTGCACAAAAGGATTCACCAAATCGTTTCCTGTGGTAATGGAAATACAGAATACCTTGTTCTGCAGGTCCACAGGAAATGGAGTTTCTAGCGCAGAAACAATACATTTCGGAATAACAGCATGAGGCGATTTGGCTTTTCAAAGTGAATCTGCCCCTACGGACGCTTTGTTTGTTCCTCTAACAACTATTACACGCAGATAAATACAGTGGATGTGCTCGGAAAGGAGGTGGATTTTAGTACCCAACAAATTGTAGACTGCTGTTCACGGTAATGTCACTTTGTCTTCTGAAATAATGCTGCAAAATCTTGTTTTTTTTACTTTTGTGATCTATTGGATTGCCTGCTGAGTGAGTTGTTTTTCCTGACAGCCTGCGCTTTCTTTTTTCCAGCTTTATTCCAACTTTTATGATACTTCAGATGACATATTTTGTAAATAAGCAGACACTGCATCATGCACCAACACCGTTTGGCTTTTTCTAAAGAGTGTCATAGTTCAAGATGAAAAATGAATGTCAGTGTTTGAGCAGTTAAAGGGACAAAATTTACTTTACAAACCAAAATGTGTGTAAATTATGGCTTTGTTTGTACCACCAAGCATTTTTGGAGTATGAATAATGCATTAATAAATCTGAAAGAAGAAAGAAAAAGATGCATACCGACACTAATAAAAATGCTGGGTTCCAAACTATCAATTTGTGTTGGGACTACATGAAGGAATTAAGTTAACTTACTAGTTTTTACAAATTTTAAGTGGATTGAACACAAAACCAGCTCAGGCTTATTATTGATATGTACCCCTGTATACATTTCTGGAGATTGAAAAATACATTCCAGGAGCTACGTTTTTTTTTTTTTTGTTTTTTTTTTTTTTGTTTGCAGTTTCGATCTTCCCAAATCCACTAGGGGCCACCGTGTATGCTGTTTCAGATCTCAAATTTCTCACATGAGTGCCATTCACACCTGTTGTTTTTGTATAAATCGTTATCAACTGACTGGCTGACAGAATGTGTCAGGGTTCTGCCACTCTGGTCTTGTAAATTCTTGTTTTGGTGGGACACTAGCTTGTTTTGAGTCCGGACACTAGCTCTGTCCTGTCTTGTCCTGTAGTGTTTGGCTCGAGTTTTCTTGGGATGAGCACTTGTTTTGTCATTGTCTGGGTGCGCATCGTCATTGTGCGCGCGGACCAAGCGGGAGCGTGGGTACTGCCCGTCCTTGGGACGCGCGCTCTTGTACTCGTGTTTGTGTTTTGTTTCGTCAGCATCGCGCTGTTTCATTCTCAGCGTCTCAGTCTAGTTGGTTTCGGTTTTGATTGGCGCTGAGATGAAACATGCGCGTTGCATTTATGTAAGCGCACAGTAAAATTTTTTCATTTATCGTGTGCTCGTGTCTTGCGTCTGTCAAAGCACGTGGCTCTGTGTTTACATTGGTTGTGTGCTTCAGTGTTTGTCTAGTCATAAGAACACGCGGTTAATGAGTTCTCTCATTGGCTGTGTGTTCTTGTCCTGTTTTATGTGAGCACCTGGCTTGTGTTGTCTCTTTGTGTCAGGTGCTCTATCGTCTAGTCCCACCCTCCTTGTTAACGCATTATTAGTTAATTATGTTCATCTGTTTGTGTGTTGATTTACTCCTGCTTAAATTCTCCTCATGTCTGCTGTCCTGTGCCAGTTCGTCGTCTATACTTCCCCTGTGTTCCTGCTCTAGCCTTGTCTTGCCAGCCCAACCAAGTTTGTTTCTCTGTTTGTGTTATAGTTTAGTGTTTTCCCCCTCGGGGTGGTTTTTGTTGTTCTTTTGTTTTATTTTAATTATAAATAAATTCTACTTTACCCTGCACTTGGGTCCTCGCCCATTTTTCCTCTACACCGACCGTGACAGAATGACTAACAACCCTCTTCCCTAAACCCAACTGATAGTGTTTTCAAAAACACAGATTGACCCGATCACCACCTTCCTCAAATACAACTGACAGTGTTTTTAAAAACAATCCAGAAAATAAAGCTCTTGCGGCAGCCTGATTTTCACCACATTTTCACATCTTACAATGTTCTCACCCTTTTATATATTTTTGTCTTGTTTTTGTTTTACCTGCTTTCTGTAACCGTTTTTCGCCAGACTCGAACTCGAACGTCATCACGGTGAACTCCGCTCTACATCCTAAGTTCGCCAACGTACGCGGCGAGCTACTGGGCAAAACCCTCAACACTAGGGCTGTGTATTGGTGTATATGATACATAACACAATACATGGGTC